>NW_026542854.1:0-131666 GCF_028750875.1 Macrosteles quadrilineatus
TGTACAAGAATGTACAAGTTTGTACAAGTGTGTACAAGGGTGTACAATCGTGTACAAGCTTGTACAAGTGTGTACAAGGGTGTACAGGTTTGTACAAGGTTGTACAAGTGTGTACAAGGGTGTACAAATGTATACAAGGATGTAAAAGTTTGTACAAGTGTGTACAAGTTTGTACAAGGTTGTACAAGTAAGTACAAGTTTGTACAAGGTTGTACAAGTGTGTACAAGGTTGTACAAGTGTATACAAGCTTGTACAAGTGTGTACAAGGTTGTACAAGTGTGTACAAGGTTGTGCAAGTGTATACAAGCTTGTACAAGTGTGTACAAGGTTGTACAAGTGTGTACAAGGTTGTTCAAGTGTGTACAAGCTTGTACAAATGTGTACAAGGTTGTACAAGTGTGTACAAGGTTGTACAAGTGTATACAAGCTTGTACAAGTGTGTACAAGGTTGTACAAGTGTGTACAAGGTTGTTCAAGTGTGTACATGTTTGTACAAGTGTGTTTAAGTTTGTACAAGGCTGTACAAATGTGTACAAGGGTGTACAAAAGTGTTCAAGGGTGCACAAGTTTGTACAAGGGTGTACAAGTGTGTACAAGGTTGTACAAGTGTGTACAAGGGTGTACAGGTTTGTACAAGGTTGTACAAGTGTGTACAAGGGTGTACAAGTATGTACAAGAATGTAAAATTTTGTACAAGTGTGTACAAGGGTGTACAAGTGTGTACAAGGTTGTACAAGTGTGTACAAGGTTTTACAATTGTGTACAAGGTTGTACAAGTGTGTACAAGGTTGTACAAGTGTGTACGAGGTTGTACAAGTGTGTACAAGGTTGTACAAGTGTGTACAAGGTTGTACAAGTGTGTACAAGTTTGTACAAGTGTGTACAAGTTTGTACAAGGTTGTACAAATAAGACATCCCTGTAAATAACAAGACATCCCTCCAAATATTAAGACATCCCTCTAAATAACAAGACATCCCTCTAAATAACAAGACATCCCTCTAATAAACTAGACATTCCGCTAAATATTAAGACATCCCTCTAAATAACAAGACATCCCTCCAAATACCAAGACATCCCTCTAAATATTAAGACATCCCTCCAAATAACAAGACAACCCTTTAAAAAACAAGACATCCCTCTAAATAACAAGACATCCCTCTAAATAACAAGACATCCCTCTAAATATTAAGACATCCCTCCAAATAACAAGACATCCCTCTAAATATTAAGACATCCCTCTAAATAACAAGACATCCCTCTAAATATTAAGACATCCCTTTAAATAACAAGACATCTCTCTAAATAACAAGACATCCCTCTAAATAACAAGACATCCCACTAAATAACAAGACGTCCCTCTAAATAACAAGACATCCCTTTTAAATAACAAGACATTCCCCTAAATAACAAGACATCCCTCTAAATAACAAGACATCCCTCCAAATAAAAAGACATCCCTCTAAATAGCAAGACATCCCTCTAAATAACAAGACATTCCTCCAAATAACAAGACTTCCCTCCAAATAAAAAGACATCCCTCTAAATAGCAAGACATCCCTCTAAATAACAAGACATCCCTCCAAATAACAAGACATCCCTCCAAATAACAAGACAACCCTCTAAAAAACAAGACATCCCTCTAAATAAAAAGACATCTCTCCAAATAACAAGACATCCCTCTAAATAACAAGACATCCCACTAAAAAACAAGACATCCCTCTAAATATTAAAACATCCCTCTAAATAACAAGACATCCCTCCAAATATTAAGACATCCCTCTAAATAGCAAGACATCCCTCTAAATAACAAGACATCCCTCCAAATAACAAGATATCCCTCTAAATAACACGACATTCCTCCAAATAACAAGACTTCCCTCCAAATAAAAAGACATCCCTCTAAATAGCAAGACATCCCTCTAAATAACAAGACATCCCTCCAAATAACAAGACATCCCTCCAAATAACAAGACAACCCTCTAAAAAACAAGACATCCCTCTAAATAAAAAGACATCTCTCCAAATAACAAGACATCCCTCTAAATAACAAGACATCCCACTAAAAAACAAGACATCCCTCTAAATATTAAAACATCCCTCTAAATAACAAGACATCCCTTTAAATATTAAGACATCCCTCAAAATAACAAGACATCCCTCTAAATAACAAGACATCCCTCTAATAAACTAGACATTCCGCTAAATATTAAGACATCCCTCTAAATAACAAGACATCCCTCTAAATAACAAGAAATCCCTCCAAATATGAAGACATCCCTCTAAATAACAAGACATCCCTCTAAATAACAAGACATCCCTCTAAATAACAAGACATCTCTCTAAATATTAAGACATCCCTTCAAATAACAAGACATCCCTCTAAATAACAAGACATCCCTCTAAATAACAAGACATCCCTCTAAATAACAAGACATCCCTCTAAATAACAAGACATCCCTCTAAAAAACAAGACATCCCTCTAAATATTAAGACATCAATCTAAATAACAAGACATCCCTCCAAATAACAAGACAACCCTCTAAAAAACAAAAAAACCCTCTAAATAACAAGACATCTCTCTAAAAAACAAGACATCCCTCTAAATATCAAGACATCCCTCTAAATAACAAGACATCCATCTATATAACAAGACATTCCTCTAAATATTAAGACATCCCTCTAAATAACAAGACATACCTGTAAATAACAAGACATCCCTCTAAATAACAAGACATCCCATCTAAATTACAACACAACTCTCTAAAAAACAAGACATCCCTCCAAATAACAAGACAACCCTCTAAAAAACAAGACATCCCTCTAAATAACAAGACATCCCTCTAAATAACAAGACACCCCTCTAATAAACTAGACATTCCGCTAAATATTAAGACATCCCTCTTAATAACAAGACATCCCTCTAAATACCAAGACATCCCTCTAAATATTAAGACATCCCTCCAAATAACAAGACAACCCTTTAAAAAACAAGACATCCCTCTAAATAACAAGACATCCCTCTAAATAACAAGACATCCCTCTAAATATTAAGACATCCCTTCAAATAACAAGACATCCCTCTAAATATTAAGACATCCCTCTAAATAACAAGACATCCCTCTAAATATTAAGACATCCCTTTAAATAACAAGACATCTCTCTAAATAACAAGACATCCCTCTAAATAACAAGACATCCCACTAAATAACAAGACATCCCTCTAAATAACAAGACATCCCTTTTAAATAACAAGACATTCCTCTAAATAACAAGACATCCCTCTAAATAACAAGACATCCCTCCAAATAAAAAGACATCCCTCTAAATAGCAAGACATCCCTCTAATAAACAAGACATTCCGCTAAATATTAAGACATCCCTCTAAATAACAAGACATCCCTCTAAATATTAAGACATCCCTTTAAATAACAAGACATCTCTCTAAATAACAAGACATCCCTCTAAATAACAAGACATCCCACTAAATAACAAGACATCCCTCTAAATAACAAGACATCCCTTTTAAATAACAAGACATTCCTCTAAATAACAAGACATCCCTCTAAATAACAAGACATCCCTCCAAATAAAAAGACATCCCTCTAAATAGCAAGACATCCCTCTAATAAACAAGACATTCCGCTAAATATTAAGACATCCCTCTAAATAACAAGACATCCCATCTAAATTACAAGACAACCCTCGAAAAAACAAGACATCCCTCCAAATAACAAGACAACCCTCTAAAAAACAAGACATCCCTCTAAATAAAAAGACATCTCTCCAAATAACAAGACATCCTCTAAATAACAAGACATCCCACTAAAAAACAAGACATCCCTCTAAATATTAAGACATCCCTCTAAATAACAAGACATCCCTCCAAATATTAAGACATCCCTCTAAATAACAAGACATCCCTCTAAATAACAAGACATCCCTCTAATAAACTAGACATTCCGCTAAATATTAAGACATCCCTCTAAATAACAAGACATCCCTCCAAATACCAAGACATCCCTCTAAATATTAAGACATCCCTCCAAATAACAAGAAAACCCTTTAAAAAACAAGACATCCCTCTAAATAACAAGACATCCCTCTAAATAACAAGACATCCCTCTAAATATTAAGACATCCCTCCAAATAACAGGACATCCCTCTAAATATTAAGACATCCCTCTAAATAACAAGACATCCCTCTAAATATTAAGACATCCCTTTAAATAACAAGACATCCCTCTAAATAACAAGACATCCCTTTAAATAACAAGACATCCCACTAAATAACAAGACGTCCCTCTAAATAACAAGACATCCCTTTTAAATAACAAGACATTCCTCTAAATAACAAGACATCCCTCTAAATAACAAGACATCCCTCCAAATAAAAAGACATCCCTCTAAATAGCAAGACATCCCTCTAAATAACAAAACATCCCTCCAAATAACAAGATATCCCTCTAAATAACAAGACATTCCTCCAAATAACAAGACATCCCTCCAAATAAGAAGACATCCTTCTAAATAACAAGACATCCCTCTAAATAACAAGACATCCCTCTAAATACCAAGACATCCCTCCAAATAACAAGACAACCCTTTAAAAAAAACAAGACATCCCTCTAAATAACAAGACATCCCTCTAAATAACAAGACATCCCTCTAAATATTAAGACATCCCTTCAAATAACAAGACATCCCTCTAAATATTAAGACATTCCTCTAAATAACAAGACATCCCTCTAAATATTAAGACATCCCTTTAAATAACAAGACATCTCTCTAAATAACAAGACATCCCTCTAAATAACAAGACATCCCTCTAAATATTAAGACATCCCTCCAAATAACAAGACATCCCTCTAAATATTAAGACATCCCTCTAAATAACAAGACATCCCTCTAAATATTAAGACATCCCTTAAAATAACAAGACATCTCTCTAAATAACAAGACATCCCTCTAAATAACAAGACATCCCACTAAATAACAAGACATCCCTCTAAATAACAAGACATCCCTTTTAAATAACAAGACATTCCTCTAAATAACAAGACATCCCTCTAAATATTAAGACATCCCTTCAAATAACAAGACATCCCTCTAAATAACAAGACATCCCTCTAAATAACAAGACATCCCTCTAAATAAAAAGACATCCCTCTAAATAACTAGACATCCCTCCAAATACCAAGACATCCCTCTAAATAACAAGACATCCCTCTAAATAAAAAGACATCCCTCTAAATAACTAGACATCCCTCCAAATACCAAGACATCCCTCTAAATAACAAGACATCCCTCTAAATAACAAGACATACCTCCAAATAACAAGACATCCCTCTAAATTATAAGACATCCCTCTTAATAACAAGCATCCCTCCAAATAACAAGACATCCCTCTAAATAACAAGACATCCCTCCAAATATGAAGACATCCCTCCAAATATTAAGACATCCCTTTAAATAACAAGACATTCCTCTAAATAACAAGACATCTCTCTAAATATTAAGACATCCCTTCAAATAACAAGACATCCCTCTAAATAACAAGACATACCTGTAAATAACAAGACATCCCTCTAAATAACAAGACATCCCATCTAAATTACAAGACAACCCTCTAAAAAACAAGACATCCCTCCAAATAACAAGACAACCCTCTAAAAAACAAGACATCCCTCTAAATAACAAGACATCCCTCTAAATAACAAGACATCACTCTAAATATTAAGACATCCCTCCAAATAACAAGACAACCCTTTAAAAAACAAGACATCCCTCTAAATAACAAGACATCCCTCTAAATAACAAGACATCCCTCTAAATATTAAGACATCCCTTCAAATAACAAGACATCCCTCTAAATAACAAGACATCCCTCTAAATATTAAGACATCCCTTTAAATAACAAGACATCTCTCTAAATAACAAGACATTCCTCTAAATAACAAGACATCCCTCTAAATATTAAGACATCCCTCTAAATAACAAGACATCCCTCCAAATAAAAAGACATCCCTCTAAATAGCAAGACATCCCTCTAATAAACAAGACATTCCGCTAAATATTAAGACATCCCTCTAAATAACAAGACATCCCATCTAAATTACAAGAAAACACTCTAAAAAACAAGACAACCCTCTAAAAAACAAGACATCCCTCTAAATAAAAAGACATCTTAGACACAAGTGTGTACAAGGTTGTACAAGTGTGTACAAGGGTGCACAAGTTTGTACAAGGGTGTACAAGTGTGTACATGCTTGTAGAAGTGTGTACAAGCTTGTACAAGTGTGTACAAGGGTGTACAGGTTTGTACAAGGTTGTACAAGTGTTTACAAGGGAGTACAAGTATGTACAAGAATGTACAAGTTTGTACAAGTGTGTACAAGTGTGTACAAGGTTGTACAAGTGTGTACAAGGTTGTACAAGTGTGTACAAGGTTGTACAAGTGTGTACAAGGTTGAACAAGTGTGTACAAAGGTGTACAAGTGTGTACAAGGTTGTACAAGTATGTACAAGGTTGTACAAGTGTGTACAAGGTTATACAAGTGTGTACAAGGTTGTACAAGGTTGTACAATTGTGTACAAGGTTGTACAAGTGTGTACAAGGTTGTACAAGTGTGTACAAGGGTGTACAAGTGTGTACAAGCTTGTACAAGTGTGTACAAGGGTGTACAGGTTTGTACAAGGTTGTACAAGTGTTTACAAGGGTGTACAAGTATGTACAAGAATGTACAAGTTTGTACAAGTGTGTACAAGTTTGTAAAAGGTTGTACAAGTGTGTACAAGGGTGTACAAGTGTGTACAAGGGTGCACAAGTGTGTACAAGGGTGTACAATCGTGTACAAGCTTGTACAAGTGTGTACAAGGGTGTACAGGTTTGTACAAGGTTGTACAAGTGTGTACAAGGTTGTACAAGTGTGTACAAGGGTGTACAAGTTTGTACAAGTGTGTACAAGTTTGTACAATTGTGTACAAGTTTGTACAAGGTTGTACAAATGTATACAAGGGTGTACAAAAGTGTACAAGGGTGCACAAGTTTGTACAAGGGTGTACAAGTGTGTACAAGCTTGTACAAGTGTGTACAAGCTTGTACAAGTGTGTACAAGGGTGTACAGGTTTGTACAAGGTTGTACAAGTGTTTACAAGGGTGTACAAGTATGCACAAGAATGTACAAGTTTGTACAAGTGTGTACAAGTTTGTAAAAGGTTGTACAAGTGTATACAAGGGTGTACAAGTGTGTACAAGGGTGCACAAGTGTGTACAAGGGTGTACAATCTTGTACAAGCTTGTACAAGTGTGTACAAGGGTGTACAGGTTTGTACAAGGTTGTACAAGTGTGTACAAGGGTGTACAAATGTGTACAAGGATGTAAAAGTTTGTACAAGTGTGTACAAGTTTGTACAAGGTTGTACAAGTAAGTACAAGTTTGTACAAGAATGTCCAAGTGTGTACAAGGTTTTACAATTGTGTAAAAGGTTGTACAAGTGTGTACAAGGTTGTACAAGTGTGTACAAGGTTGTACAAGTGTGTACAAGGTTGTACAAGTGTGTACAAGGTTGTACAAGTGTGTACAAGTTTGTACAAGTGTGTACAAGGTTGTACAAGTGTGTACAAGGTTGTACAAGTGTGTACAAGGTTGTACAAGTGTGTACAAGGTTGTACAAGTGTGTACAAGGGTGCACAAGTGTGTACAAGGGTCTACAATCGTGTACATGCTTGTACAAGTTTTTACAAGGTTGTACAAGTGTGTACAAGGTTGTACAAGTGTGTACAAGGTTGTACAAACGTGTACAAGGTTGTACAAGTGTGTACAAGGTTGTACAAGTGTGTACAAGGTTGTATAAGTGTGTACAAAGGTGTACAAGTGTGTACAAGGTTGTACAAGTGTGTACAAGGTTGTACAAGTGTGTACATGGTTGTACAAGGTTGTACAATTGTGTACAAGGTTGTACAAGTGTGTACAAGGTTGTACAAGTGTGTACAGGGGTGTACAAGTTTGTACAAGTGTGTACAAGTTTGTACAAGTGTGTACAAGTTTGTACAAGGTTGTACCAATGTATACAAGGGTGTACAAAAGTGTACAAAGGTGCACAAGTTTGTACAAGGGTGTACAAGTGTGTACAAGCTTTTACAAGTGTGTACAAGCTTGTACAAGTGTGTACAAGGGTGTACAGGTTTGTACAAGGTTGTACAAGTGTTTACAAGGGTGTACAAAAGAATGTACAAGTTTGTACAAGTGTGTACAAGTTTGTAAAAGGTTGTACAAGTGTGTACAAGGTTGTACAAGTGTGTACAAGGTTGTATCATAGTGTACAAGGTTGTACAAGTGTGTACAAAGGTGTACAAGTGTGTACAAGGTTGTACAAGTGTGTACAAAGTTGTACAAGTGTGTACATGGTTGTACAATGTTGTACAATTGTGTACAAGGTTGTACAAGTGTGTACAAGGGTGCACAAGTTTGTACAAGGGTGTACAAGTGTGTACAAGCTTGTACAAGTGTGTACAAGCTTGTACAAGTGTGTACAAGTGTGTACAAGTTTGTACAAGGTTGTACAAGTGTTTACAAGGGTGTACAAGTATGTACAAGAATGTTCAAGTTTGTACAAGTGTGTACAAGTTTGTAAAAGGTTGTACAAGTGTGTACAAGGGTGTACAAGTGTGTACAAGGGTGCACAAGTGTGTACAAGGGTGTACAATCGTGTACAAGCTTGTACAAGTGTGTACAAGGGTGTACAGGTTTGTACAAGGTTGTACAAGTGTGTACAAGGGTGTACAAATGTGTACAAGGATGTAAAAGTTTGTACAAGTGTGTACAAGTTTGTACAAGGTTGTACAAGTAAGTACAAGTTTGTACAAGAATGTACAAGTGTGTACAAGGTTTTACAATTGTGTAAAAGGTTGTTCAAGTGTGTACAAGGTTGTACAAGTGTGTACAAGTTTGTACAAGTGTGTACAAGCTTGTACAAGTGTGTACAAGGTTGTACAAGTGTGTACAAGGTTGTACAAGTGTGTACAAGGTTGTACAAGTGTGTACAAGTTTGTTCAAGTGTGTACAAGTTTGTACAAGGTTGTACAAATGTGTACAAGGGTGTACAAAAGTGTACAAGGGTGCACAAGTTTGTACAAGGGTGTACAAGTGTGTACAAGTTTGTACAAGTGTGTACAAGCTTGTACAAGGGTTTACAGGTTTGTACAAGGTTGTACAAGGGTGTACAAGGGTGTACAAGTATGTACAAGAATGTACAAGTTTGTACAAGTGTGTACAAGGGTGTACAAGTATGTACAAGAATGTACAAGTTTGTACAAGTGTGTACAAGGGTGTACAAATGTGTACAAGGATGTAAAAGTTTGTACAAGTGTGTACAAGTTTGTAGTAGGTTGTACAAGGTTGTACAAGTGTGTACAAGGTTGTACAAGTGTGTACAAGGTTGTACAAGTGTGTACAAGGTTGTACAAGTGTGTACAAGGTTGTACAAGTGTGTACAAGGTTGTACAAGTGTGTACAAGGGTTCACAAGTGTGTACAAGGGTGTACAATCGTGTACAAGCTTGTACAATCGTGTACAAGCTTGTACAAGTGTGTACAAGGGTTTACAGGTTTGTACAAGGTTGTACAAGTGTGTACAAGGGTGTACAAATGTGTACAAGGATGTAAAAGTTTATACAAGTGTGTACAAGTTTGTACAAGGTTGTTTAAGTGTGTACAATGTTTTACAATTGTGTACAAGGTTGTACAAGTGTGTACAAGGTTGTACAAGTGTGTACAAGTTTGTACAAGGTTGTACAAATGTGTACAAGGGTGTACAAAAGTGTACAAGGGTGCACAAGTTTGTACAAGGGTGTACAAGTGTGTACAAGGGTGTACAGGTTTGTACAAGGTTGTACAAGTGTGTACAAGCTTGAACAAGTGTGTACAAGGTTGTACAAGTGTTTACAAGGTTGTACAAGTGTGTACAAGGTTGCACAAGTGTGTACAAGGTTGCACAAGTGTGTACAAGAGTGTACAATCGTGTACAAGCTTGTACAAGTGTGTACAAGGGTGTACAGGTTTGTACAAGGTTGTACAAGTGTGTACAAGGTTTTACAATTGTGTACAAGGTTGTACAAGTGTGTACAAGGTTGTACAAGTGTGTACAAGGTTGTACAAGTGTGTACAAGCTTGTACAAGTGTGTACAAGGTTGTACAAGTGTGTACATGGTTGTTCAAGTGTGTACATGTTTGTACAAGTGTGTTTAAGTTAGTACAAGGTTGTACAAATGTGTACAAGGGTGTACAAAAGTGTACAAGGGTGCACAAGTTTGTACAAGGGTGTACAAGTGTGTACAAGCTTGTACAAGTGTGTACAATGGTGTACAGGTTTGTACTAGGTTGTACAAATGTGTACAAGGATGTACAAGTATGTACAAGAATGTAAAATTTTGTACAAGTGTGTACAAGTTTGTAAAAGGTTGTACAAGTGTGTACAAGGGCGAACAAGTGTGTACAAGGTTGTACAAGTGTGTACAAGGTTTTACAATTGTGTACAAGGTTGTACAAGTGTGTACAAGGTTGTACAAGTGTGTACAAGGTTTTACAATTGTGTACAAGGTTGTACAAGTGTGTACAAGGTTGTACAAGTGTGTACGAGGTTGTACAAAAGAATGTACAAGTTTGTACAAGTGTGTACAAGTTTGTAAAAGGTTGTACAAGTGTGTACAAGGTTGTACAAGTGTGTACAAGGTTGTATCATAGTGTACAAGGTTGTACAAGTGTGTACAAAGGTGTACAAGTGTGTACAAGGTTGTACAAGTGTGTACAAAGTTGTACAAGTGTGTACATGGTTGTACAAGGTTGTACAATTGTGTACAAGGTTGTACAAGTGTGTACAAGGGTGCACAAGTTTGTACAAGGGTGTACAAGTGTGTACAAGCTTGTACAAGTGTGTACAAGCTTGTACAAGTGTGTACAAGTGTGTACAAGTTTGTACAAGGTTGTACAAGTGTTTACAAGGGTGTACAAGTATGTACAAGAATGTTCAAGTTTGTACAAGTGTGTACAAGTTTGTAAAAGGTTGTACAAGTGTGTACAAGGGTGTACAAGTGTGTACAAGGGTGCACAAGTGTGTACAAGGGTGTACAATCGTGTACAAGCTTGTACAAGTGTGTACAAGGGTGTACAGGTTTGTACAAGGTTGTACAAGTGTGTACAAGGGTGTACAAATGTGTACAAGGATGTAAAAGTTTGTACAAGTGTGTACAAGTTTGTACAAGGTTGTACAAGTAAGTACAAGTTTGTACAAGAATGTACAAGTGTGTACAAGGTTTTACAATTGTGTAAAAGGTTGTACAAGTGTGTACAAGGTTGTACAAGTGTGTACAAGTTTGTACAAGTGTGTACAAGCTTGTACAAGTGTGTACAAGGTTGTACAAGTGTGTACAAGGTTGTACAAGTGTGTACAAGCTTGTACAAGTGTGTACAAGGGTGTACAGGTTTGTACAAGGTTGTACAAGTGTGTACAAGGGTGTACAAATGTGTACAAGGATGTAAAAGTTTGTACAAGTGTGTACAAGTTTGTACAAGGTTGTACAAGTAAGTACAAGTTTGTACAAGAATGTACAAGTGTGTACAAGGTTTTACAATTGTGTAAAAGGTTGTACAAGTGTGTACAAGGTTGTACAAGTGTGTACAAGTTTGTACAAGTGTGTACAAGCTTGTACAAGTGTGTACAAGGTTGTACAAGTGTGTACAAGGTTGTACAAGTGTGTACAAGGTTGTACAAGTGTGTACAAGTTTGTTCAAGTGTGTACAAGTTTGTACAAGGTTGTACAAATGTGTACAAGGGTGTACAAAAGTGTACAAGGGTGCACAAGTTTGTACAAGGGTGTACAAGTGTGTACAAGTTTGTACAAGTGTGTACAAGCTTGTACAAGGGTTTACAGGTTTGTAAAAGGTTGTACAAGGGTGTACAAGGGTGTACAAGTATGTACAAGAATGTACAAGTTTGTACAAGTGTGTACAAGGGTGTACAAGTATGTACAAGAATGTACAAGTTTGTACAAGTGTGTACAAGGGTGTACAAATGTGTACAAGGATGTAAAAGTTTGTACAAGTGTGTACAAGTTTGTAGTAGGTTGTACAAGGTTGTACAAGTGTGTACAAGGTTGTACAAGTGTGTACAAGGTTGTACAAGTGTGTACAAGGTTGTACAAGTGTGTACAAGGTTGTACAAGTGTGTACAAGGTTGTACAAGTGTGTACAAGGGTTCACAAGTGTGTACAAGGGTGTACAATCGTGTACAAGCTTGTACAATCGTGTACAAGCTTGTACAAGTGTGTACAAGGGTTTACAGGTTTGTACAAGGTTGTACAAGTGTGTACAAGGGTGTACAAATGTGTACAAGGATGTAAAAGTTTATACAAGTGTGTACAAGTTTGTACAAGGTTGTTTAAGTGTGTACAATGTTTTACAATTGTGTACAAGGTTGTACAAGTGTGTACAAGGTTGTACAAGTGTGTACAAGTTTGTACAAGGTTGTACAAATGTGTACAAGGGTGTACAAAAGTGTACAAGGGTGCACAAGTTTGTACAAGGGTGTACAAGTGTGTACAAGGGTGTACAGGTTTGTACAAGGTTGTACAAGTGTGTACAAGCTTGAACAAGTGTGTACAAGGTTGTACAAGTGTTTACAAGGTTGTACAAGTGTGTACAAGGTTGCACAAGTGTGTACAAGGTTGCACAAGTGTGTACAAGAGTGTACAATCGTGTACAAGCTTGTACAAGTGTGTACAAGGGTGTACAGGTTTGTAAAAGGTTGTACAAGTGTGTACAAGGTTTTACAATTGTGTACAAATTTGTACAAGTGTGTACAAGGTTGTACAAGTGTGTACAAGGTTGTACAAGTGTGTACAAGCTTGTACAAGTGTGTACAAGGTTGTACAAGTGTGTACATGGTTGTTCAAGTGTGTACATGTTTGTACAAGTGTGTTTAAGTTAGTACAAGGTTGTACAAATGTGTACAAGGGTGTACAAAAGTGTACAAGGGTGCACAAGTTTGTACAAGGGTGTACAAGTGTGTACAAGCTTGTACAAGTGTGTACAATGGTGTACAGGTTTGTACTAGGTTGTACAAATGTGTACAAGGATGTACAAGTATGTACAAGAATGTAAAATTTTGTACAAGTGTGTACAAGTTTGTAAAAGGTTGTACAAGTGTGTACAAGGGCGAACAAGTGTGTACAAGGTTGTACAAGTGTGTACAAGGTTTTACAATTGTATACAAGGTTGTACAAGTGTGTACAAGGTTGTACAAGTGTGTACAAGGTTTTACAATTGTGTACAAGGTTGTACAAGTGTGTACAAGGTTGTACAAGTGTGTACGAGGTTGTACAAGTGTGTACAAGGTTGTACAAGTGTGTACAAGGTTGTACAAGTGTGTACAAGTTTGTACAAGTGTGTACAAGTTTGTACAAGGTTGTACAAATAAGACATCCCTGTAAATAACAAGATATCCCTCCAAATATTAAGACATCCCTCTAAATAACAAGACATCCCTCTAAATAACAAGACATCCCTCTAATAAACTAGACATTCCGCTAAATATTAAGACATCCCTCTAAATAACAAGACATCCCTCCAAATACCAAGACATCCCTCTAAATATTAAGACATCCCTCCAAATAACAAGACAACCCTTTAAAAAACAAGACATCCCTCTAAATAACAAGACATCCCTCTAAATAACAAGACATCCCTCTAAATATTAAGACATCCCTCCAAATAACAAGACATCCCTCTAAATATTAAGACATCCCTCTAAATAACAAGACATCCCTCTAAATATTAAGACATCCCTTTAAATAACAAGACATCTCTCTAAATAACAAGACATCCCTCTAAATAACAAGACATCCCACTAAATAACAAGACGTCCCTCTAAATAACAAGACATCCCTTTTAAATAACAAGACATTCCCCTAAATAACAAGACATCCCTCTAAATAACAAGACATCCCTCCAAATAAAAAGACATCCCTCTAAATAGCAAGACATCCCTCTAAATAACAAGACATCCCTCCAAATAACAAGATATCCCTCTAAATAACAAGACATTCCTCCAAATAACAAGACTTCCCTCCAAATAAAAAGACATCCCTCTAAATAGCAAGACATCCCTCTAAATAACAAGACATCCCTCCAAATAACAAGACATCCCTCCAAATAACAAGACAACCCTCTAAAAAACAAGACATCCCTCTAAATAAAAAGACATCTCTCCAAATAACAAGACATCCCTCTAAATAACAAGACATCCCACTAAAAAACAAGACATCCCTCTAAATATTAAGACATCCCTCTAAATAACAAGACATCCCTCCAAATATTAAGACATCCCTCTAAATAACAAGACATCCCTCTAAATAACAAGACATCCCTCTAATAAACTAGACATTCCGCTAAATATTAAGACATCCCTCTAAATAACAAGACATCCCTCTAAATAACAAGACATCCCTCCAAATATGAAGACATCCCTCTAAATAACAAGACATCCCTCTAAATAACAAGACATCCCTCTAAATAACAAGACATCTCTCTAAATATTAAGACATCCCTTCAAATAACAAGACATCCCTCTAAATAACAAGACATCCCTCTAAATAACAAGACATCCCTCTAAAAAACAAGACATCCCTCTAAATATTAAGACATCAATCTAAATAACAAGACATCCCTCCAAATAACAAGACAACCCTCTAAAAAACAAAAAAACCCTCTAAATAACAAGACATCTCTCTAAAAAACAAGACATCCCTCTAAATATCAAGACATCCCTCTAAATAACAAGACATCCATCTATATAACAAGACATTCCTCTAAATATTAAGACATCCCTCTAAATAACAAGACATACCTGTAAATAACAAGACATCCCTCTAAATAACAAGACATCCCATCTAAATTACAACACAACCCTCTAAAAAACAAGACATCCCTCCAAATAACAAGACAACCCTCTAAAAAACAAGACATCCCTCTAAATAACAAGACATCCCTCTAAATAACAAGACATCCCTCTAATAAACTAGACATTCCGCTAAATATTAAGACATCCCTCTTAATAACAAGACATCCCTCTAAATACCAAGACATCCCTCTAAATATTAAGACATCCCTCCAAATAACAAGACAACCCTTTAAAAAACAAGACATCCCTCTAAATAACAAGACATCCCTCTAAATAACAAGACATCCCTCTAAATATTAAGACATCCCTTCAAATAACAAGACATCCCTCTAAATATTAAGACATCCCTCTAAATAACAAGACATCCCTCTAAATATTAAGACATCCCTTTAAATAACAAGACATCTCTCTAAATAACAAGACATCCCTCTAAATAACAAGACATCCCACTAAATAACAAGACATCCCTCTAAATAACAAGACATCCCTTTTAAATAACAAGACATTCCTCTAAATAACAAGACATCCCTCTAAATAACAAGACATCCCTCCAAATAAAAAGACATCCCTCTAAATAGCAAGACATCCCTCTAATAAACAAGACATTCCGCTAAATATTAAGACATCCCTCTAAATAACAAGACATCCCTCTAAATATTAAGACATCCCTTTAAATAACAAGACATCTCTCTAAATAACAAGACATCCCTCTAAATAACAAGACATCCCACTAAATAACAAGACATCCCTCTAAATAACAAGACATCCCTTTTAAATAACAAGACATTCCTCTAAATAACAAGACATCCCTCTAAATAACAAGACATCCCTCCAAATAAAAAGACATCCCTCTAAATAGCAAGACATCCCTCTAATAAACAAGACATTCCGCTAAATATTAAGACATCCCTCTAAATAACAAGACATCCCATCTAAATTACAAGACAACCCTCGAAAAAACAAGACATCCCTCCAAATAACAAGACAACCCTCTAAAAAACAAGACATCCCTCTAAATAAAAAGACATCTCTCCAAATAACAAGACATCCCTCTAAATAACAAGACATCCCACTAAAAAACAAGACATCCCTCTAAATATTAAGACATCCCTCTAAATAACAAGACATCCCTCCAAATATTAAGACATCCCTCTAAATAACAAGACATCCCTCTAAATAACAAGACATCCCTCTAATAAACTAGACATTCCGCTAAATATTAAGACATCCCTCTAAATAACAAGACATCCCTCCAAATACCAAGACATCCCTCTAAATATTAAGACATCCCTCCAAATAACAAGAAAACCCTTTAAAAAACAAGACATCCCTCTAAATAACAAGACATCCCTCTAAATAACAAGACATCCCTCTAAATATTAAGACATCCCTCCAAATAACAGGACATCCCTCTAAATATTAAGACATCCCTCTAAATAACAAGACATCCCTCTAAATATTAAGACATTCCTTTAAATAACAAGACATCCCTCTAAATAACAAGACATCCCTCTAAATAACAAGACATCCCACTAAATAACAAGACGTCCCTCTAAATAACAAGACATCCCTTTTAAATAACAAGACATTTCTCTAAATAACAAGACATCCCTCTAAATAACAAGACATCCCTCCAAATAAAAAGACATCCCTCTAAATAGCAAGACATCCCTCTAAATAACAAAACATCCCTCCAAATAACAAGATATCCCTCTAAATAACAAGACATTCCTCCAAATAACAAGACTTCCCTCCAAATAAGAAGACATCCTTCTAAATAACAAGACATCCCTCTAAATAACAAGACATCCCTCTAAATACCAAGACATCCCTCCAAATAACAAGACAACCCTTTAAAAAAAACAAGACATCCCTCTAAATAACAAGACATCCCTCTAAATAACAAGACATCCCTCTAAATATTAAGACATCCCTTCAAATAACAAGACATCCCTCTAAATATTAAGACATCCCTCTAAATAACAAGACATCCCTCTAAATATTAAGACATCCCTTTAAATAACAAGACATCTCTCTAAATAACAAGACATCCCTCTAAATAACAAGACATCCCTCTAAATATTAAGACATCCCTCCAAATAACAAGACATCCCTCTAAATATTAAGACATCCCTCTAAATAACAAGACATCCCTCTAAATATTAAGACATCCCTTAAAATAACAAGACATCTCTCTAAATAACAAGACATCCCTCTAAATAACAAGACATCCCACTAAATAACAAGACATCCCTCTAAATAACAAGACATCCCTTTTAAATAACAAGACATTCCTCTAAATAACAAGACATCCCTCTAAATAACAAGACATCCCTCCAAATAACAAGAAATCCCTCAAAATAGCAAGACATCCCTCTAAATATTAAGACATCCCTTCAAATAACAAGACATCCCTCTAAATAACAAGACATCCCTCTAAATAACAAGACATCCCTCTAAATAAAAAGACATCCCTCTAAATAACTAGACATCCCTCCAAATACCAAGACATCCCTCTAAATAACAAGACATCCCTCTAAATAAAAAGACATCCCTCTAAATAACTAGACATCCCTCCAAATACCAAGACATCCCTCTAAATAACAAGACATCCCTCTAAATAACAAGACATACCTCCAAATAACAAGACATCCCTCTAAATTATAAGACATCCCTCTTAATAACAAGCATCCCTCCAAATAACAAGACATCCCTCTAAATAACAAGACATCCCTCCAAATATGAAGACATCCCTCCAAATATTAAGACATCCCTCTAAATAACAAGACATCCCTCTAAATAACAAGACATCTCTCTAAATATTAAGACATCCCTTCAAATAACAAGACATCCCTCTAAATAACAAGACATACCTGTAAATAACAAGACATCTCTCTAAATAACAAGACATCCCATCTAAATTACAAGACAACCCTCTAAAAAACAAGACATCCCTCCAAATAACAAGACAACCCTCTAAAAAACAAGACATCCCTCTAAATAACAAGACATCCCTCTAAATAACAAGACATCACTCTAAATATTAAGACATCCCTCCAAATAACAAGACAACCCTTTAAAAAACAAGACATCCCTCTAAATAACAAGACATCCCTCTAAATAACAAGACATCCCTCTAAATATTAAGACATCCCTTCAAATAACAAGACATCCCTCTAAATATTAAGACATCCCTCTAAATAACAAGACATCCCTCTAAATATTAAGACATCCCTTTAAATAACAAGACATCTCTCTAAATAACAAGACATTCCTCTAAATAACAAGACATCCCTCTAAATATTAAGACATCCCTCTAAATAACAAGACATCCCTCCAAATAAAAAGACATCCCTCTAAATAGCAAGACATCCCTCTAATAAACAAGACATTCCGCTAAATATTAAGACATCCCTCTAAATAACAAGACATCCCATCTAAATTACAAGAAAACCCTCTAAAAAACAAGACAACCCTCTAAAAAACAAGACATCCCTCTAAATAAAAAGACATCTTAGACACAAGTGTGTACAAGGTTGTACAAGTGTGTACAAGGTTGTACAAGTGTGTACAAGGGTGTACAAGTTTGTACAAGTGTGTACAAGTTTGTACAAGTGTGAACAAGTTTGTACAAGGTTGTACAAATGTATACAAGGGTGTACAAAAGTGTACAAGGGTGCACAAGTTTGTACAAGGGTGTACAAGTGTGTACATGCTTGTAGAAGTGTGTACAAGCTTGTACAAGTGTGTACAAGGGTGTACAGGTTTGTACAAGGTTGTACAAGTGTTTACAAGGGAGTACAAGTATGTACAAGAATGTACAAGTTTGTACAAGTGTGTACAAGTGTGTACAAGGTTGTACAAGTGTGTACAAGGTTGTACAAGTGTGTACAAGGTTGTACAAGTGTGTACAAGGTTGAACAAGTGTGTACAAAGGTGTACAAGTGTGTACAAGGTTGTACAAGTATGTACAAGGTTGTACAAGTGTGTACAAGGTTATACAAGTGTGTACAAGGTTGTACAAGGTTGTACAATTGTGTACAAGGTTGTACAAGTGTGTACAAGGTTGTACAAGTGTGTACAAGGGTGTACAAGTGTGTACAAGCTTGTACAAGTGTGTACAAGGGTGTACAGGTTTGTAAAAGGTTGTACAAGTGTTTACAAGAATGTACAAGTATGTACAAGAATGTACAAGTTTGTACAAGTGTGTACAAGTTTGTAAAAGGTTGTACAAGTGTGTACAAGGGTGTACAAGTGTGTACAAGGGTGCACAAGTGTGTACAAGGGTGTACAATCGTGTACAAGCTTGTACAAGTGTGTACAAGGGTGTACAGGTTTGTACAAGGTTGTACAAGTGTGTACAAGGTTGTACAAGTGTGTACAAGGGTGTACAAGTTTGTACAATTGTGTACAAGTTTGTACAAGGTTGTACAAATGTATACAAGGGTGTACAAAAGTGTACAAGGGTGCACAAGTTTGTACAAGGGTGTACAAGTGTGTACAAGCTTGTACAAGTGTGTACAAGGGTGTACAGGTTTGTACAAGGTTGTACAAGTGTTTACAAGGGTGTACAAGTATGCACAAGAATGTACAAGTTTGTACAAGTGTGTACAAGTTTGTAAAAGGTTGTACAAGTGTATACAAGGGTGTACAAGTGTGTACAAGGGTGCACAGGTGTGTACAAGGGTGTACAATCTTGTACAAGCTTGTACAAGTGTGTACAAGGGTGTACAGGTTTGTACAAGGTTGTACAAGTGTGTACAAGGGTGTACAAATGTGTACAAGGATGTAAAAGTTTGTACAAGTGTGTACAAGTTTGTACAAGGTTGTACAAGTAAGTACAAGTTTGTACAAGAATGTACAAGTGTGTACAAGGTTTTACAATTGTGTAAAAGGTTGTACAAGTGTGTACAAGGTTGTACAAGTGTGTACAAGGTTGTACAAGTGTGTACAAGGTTGTACAAGTGTGTACAAGTTTGTACAAGTGTGTACAAGGTTGTACAAGTGTGTACAAGGTTGTACAAGTGTGTACAAGGTTGTACAAGTGTGTACAAGGTTGTACAAGTGTGTACAAGGGTGCACAAGTGTGTACAAGGGTCTACAATCGTGTACATGCTTGTACAAGTTTTTACAAGGTTGTACAAGTGTGTACAAGGTTGTACAAGTGTGTACAAGGTTGTACAAACGTGTACAAGGTTGTACAAGTGTGTACAAGGTTGTACAAGTGTGTACAAGGTTGTATAAGTGTGTACAAAGGTGTACAAGTGTGTACAAGGTTGTACAAGTGTGTACAAGGTTGTACAAGTGTGTACATGGTTGTACAAGGTTGTACAATTGTGTACAAGGTTGTACAAGTGTGTACAAGGTTGTACAAGTGTGTACAAGGGTGTACAAGTTTGTACAAGTGTGTACAAGTTTGTACAAGTGTGTACAAGTTTGTACAAGGTTGTACCAATGTATACAAGGGTGTACAAAAGTGTACAAAGGTGCACAAGTTTGTACAAGGGTGTACAAGTGTGTACAAGCTTGTACAAGTGTGTACAAGCTTGTACAAGTTTGTACAAGGGTGTACAGGTTTGTACAAGGTTGTACAAGTGTTTACAAGGGTGTACAAAAGAATGTACAAGTTTGTACAAGTGTGTACAAGTTTGTAAAAGGTTGTACAAGTGTGTACAAGGTTGTACAAGTGTGTACAAGGTTGTATCATAGTGTACAAGGTTGTACAAGTGTGTACAAAGGTGTACAAGTGTGTACAAGGTTGTACAAGTGTGTACAAAGTTGTACAAGTGTGTACATGGTTGTACAAGGTTGTACAATTGTGTACAAGGTTGTACAAGTGTGTACAAGGGTGCACAAGTTTGTACAAGGGTGTACAAGTGTGTACAAGCTTGTACAAGTGTGTACAAGCTTGTACAAGTGTGTACAAGTGTGTACAAGTTTGTACAAGGTTGTACAAGTGTTTACAAGGGTGTACAAGTATGTACAAGAATGTTCAAGTTTGTACAAGTGTGTACAAGTTTGTAAAAGGTTGTACAAGTGTGTACAAGGGTGTACAAGTGTGTACAAGGGTGCACAAGTGTGTACAAGGGTGTACAATCGTGTACAAGCTTGTACAAGTGTGTACAAGGGTGTACAGGTTTGTACAAGGTTGTACAAGTGTGTACAAGGGTGTACAAATGTGTACAAGGATGTAAAAGTTTGTACAAGTGTGTACAAGTTTGTACAAGGTTGTACAAGTAAGTACAAGTTTGTACAAGAATGTACAAGTGTGTACAAGGTTTTACAATTGTGTAAAAGGTTGTACAAGTGTGTACAAGGTTGTACAAGTGTGTACAAGGTTGTACAAGTGTGTACAAGCTTGTACAAGTGTGTACAAGGTTGTACAAGTGTGTACAAGGTTGTACAAGTGTGTACAAGGTTGTACAAGTGTGTACAAGTTTGTTCAAGTGTGTACAAGTTTGTACAAGGTTGTACAAATGTGTACAAGGGTGTACAAAAGTGTACAAGGGTGCACAAGTTTGTACAAGGGTGTACAAGTGTGTACAAGTTTGTACAAGTGTGTACAAGCTTGTACAAGGGTTTACAGGTTTGTACAAGGTTGTACAAGGGTGTACAAGGGTGTACAAGTATGTACAAGAATGTACAAGTTTGTACAAGTGTGTACAAGGGTGTACAAGTATGTACAAGAATGTACAAGTTTGTACAAGTGTGTACAAGGGTGTACAAATGTGTATAAGGATGTAAAAGTTTGTACAAGTGTGTACAAGTTTGTAGTAGGTTGTACAAGGTTGTACAAGTGTGTACAAGGTTGTACAAGTGTGTACAAGGTTGTACAAGTGTGTACAAGGTTGTACAAGTGTGTACAAGGTTGTACAAGTGTGTACAAGGTTGTACAAGTGTGTACAAGGGTTCACAAGTGTGTACAAGGGTGTACAATCGTGTACAAGCTTGTACAATCGTGTACAAGCTTGTACAAGTGTGTACAAGGGTTTACAGGTTTGTACAAGGTTGTACAAGTGTGTACAAGGGTGTACAAATGTGTACAAGGATGTAAAAGTTTATACAAGTGTGTACAAGTTTGTACAAGGTTGTTTAAGTGTGTACAATGTTTTACAATTGTGTACAAGGTTGTACAAGTGTGTACAAGGTTGTACAAGTGTGTACAAGGATGTACAAGTGTGTACAAGGTTGTACAAGTGTGTACAAGTTTGTACAAGTGTGTACAAGTTTGTACAAGGTTGTACAAATGTGTACAAGGGTGTACAAAAGTGTACAAGGGTGCACAAGTTTGTACAAGGGTGTACAAGTGTGTACAAGGGTGTACAGGTTTGTACAAGGTTGTACAAGTGTGTACAAGCTTGAACAAGTGTGTACAAGGTTGTACAAGTGTTTACAAGGTTGTACAAGTGTGTACAAGGTTGCACAAGTGTGTACAAGGTTGCACAAGTGTGTACAAGAGTGTACAATCGTGTACAAGCTTGTACAAGTGTGTACAAGGGTGTACAGGTTTGTACAAGGTTGTACAAGTGTGTACAAGGTTTTACAATTGTGTACAAGGTTGTACAAGTGTGTACAAGGTTGTACAAGTGTGTACAAGGTTGTACAAGTGTGTACAAGCTTGTACAAGTGTGTACAAGGTTGTACAAGTGTGTACATGGTTGTTCAAGTGTGTACATGTTTGTACAAGTGTGTTTAAGTTAGTACAAGGTTGTACAAATGTGTACAAGGGTGTACAAAAGTATACAAGGGTGCACAAGTTTGTACAAGGGTGTACAAGTGTGTACAAGCTTGTACAAGTGTGTACAATGGTGTACAGGTTTGTACTAGGTTGTACAAATGTGTACAAGGATGTACAAGTATGTACAAGAATGTAAAATTTTGTACAAGTGTGTACAAGTTTGTAAAAGGTTGTACAAGTGTGTACAAGGGCGAACAAGTGTGTACAAGGTTGTACAAGTGTGTACAAGCTTGTACAAGTGTGTACAAGTTTGTAAAAGGTTGTACAAGTGTATACAAGGGTGTACAAGTGTGTACAAGGGTGCACAAGTGTGTACAAGGGTGTACAATCTTGTACAAGCTTGTACAAGTGTGTACAAGGGTGTACAGGTTTGTACAAGGTTGTACAAGTGTGTACAAGGGTGTACAAATGTGTACAAGGATGTAAAAGTTTGTACAAGTGTGTACAAGTTTGTACAAGGTTGTACAAGTAAGTACAAGTTTGTACAAGAATGTACAAGTGTGTACAAGGTTTTACAATTGTGTAAAAGGTTGTACAAGTGTGTACAAGGTTGTACAAGTGTGTACAAGGTTGTACAAGTGTGTACAAGGTTGTACAAGTGTGTACAAGTTTGTACAAGTGTGTACAAGGTTGTACAAGTGTGTACAAGGTTTTACAAGTGTGTACAAGGTTGTACAAGTGTGTACAAGGTTGTACAAGTGTGTACAAGGGTGCACAAGTGTGTACAAGGGTCTACAATCGTGTACATGCTTGTACAAGTTTTTACAAGGTTGTACAAGTGTGTACAAGGTTGTACAAATGTGTACAAGGTTGTACAAACGTGTACAAGGTTGTACAAGTGTGTACAAGGTTGTACAAGTGTATACAATCGTGTACACGTATCAAGAGTGTAACATGTATCACAGGTACTCTCTTTATTGTACAAGGGTGTACAAGGGTGTAGGTTACAAGGGTGTAGGTCTTTATTGTTACAAGGGTGTAGGAGTGTACAAGGGTGTACAATCTTGTACAAGCTTGTACAATCGTGTACAAGGGTGTACAGGTTTGTACAAGGTTGTACAAGTGTGTACAAGGGTGTACAAATGTGTACAAGGATGTAAAAGTTTGTACAAGTGTGTACAAGTTTGTACAAGGTTGTACAAGTAAGTACAAGTTTGTACAAGAATGTACAAGTGTGTACAAGGTTTTACAATTGTGTAAAAGGTTGTACAAGTGTGTACAAGGTTGTACAAGTGTGTACACACTTGTACAAACTTGTACACACTTGTACAAACTTGTACACCCTTGTACACACTTGTACAACTTTGTACACACTTGTACAACCTTGTACACAATAATTGTTCAACCTTGTACAACCATGTACACACTTGTGCACCCTTGTACACACTTGTACAACCTTGTACACACTTGTACAACCTTGTACACACTTGTACAACCTTGTACACACTTGTACAAGCTTGTACACACTTGTACAACCTTGTACACACTTGTACAACCTTTTACACACTTGTACAACCTTTTACACAATTGTAAAACCTTGTACACACTTGTACATTCTTGTACAAACTTGTACTTACTTGTACAACCTTGTACAAACTTGTACACACTTGTACAAACTTTTACATCCTTGTACACATTTGTACACCCTTGTACACACTTGTACAACCTTGTACAAACCTGTACACCCTTGTACACGATTGTACAAGCTTGTACAAGATTGTACACCCTTGTACACACTTGTGCACCCTTGTACACACTTGTACACCCTTGTACATACTTGTACAACCTTTTACAAACTTGTACACACTTGTACAAACTTGTACATTCTTGTGCATACTTGTACACCCTTGAAAACACTTGTACAAGCTTGTACACACTTGTACAAGCTTGTACACACTTGTACACCCTTGTTCAAACTTGTGCACCCTTGTACACTTTTGTACACCCTTGTATATGCGACGATACTTTCTGCACTGGGAAAATAATATTTTAAAAGTGCAGTCAGTCGCAACCGTTTGCCAAGGATAGCTCAGCCTACAATGGCTAGGTAAAGTTCCAGGGTCTGCGATAAGGTCAGGGAAACCACTAGGCCAAAAGCCGGGTCTAACCGGTATAGGACTGGCTCATACACGGGCACTGTGAACAAGTAAAAAAACAAGTCACCAAAACAAACGTGCAATAATCACTACCAGGCCTACGCCGATTCTCCACTCTCCTAGGGGGTCGTTGCTGACTACGCAACTCGGGCTTCGTCCTAACTATCCAATAGTTAAGCCCAGAGTGCCTAAAACACGGTGAGTTACACGACGACTTGCCAATAAAAACCACAACGCGTGTTATCACCAGGCGGGGTCTACTAGGCCACTATAATCCAATACACAACTCTAATGCCCAAGCTAACAATCAAACACTTCACTCAATAATCGTACCACATAATAATACAAGTGCACTATAGGTAGAGTGACTACACCACTAGTAGCTGGTCTCAATAAATACCAAGCCAAACAAGCAAAACTAAATGGCAATTGCACTATTAAAATATTGAGCTACTTAGTAGCAGATAAATAAATATTAACTACGTTCCAAACACTAGATAAATATATTATCTGATAGCCGGTACTCCGCTACCCAAGCTACCGAGATAACGTGTTGGACTACCAAACAAGCTGTTCAGGTTAAATTAAAATAATTAAATGATTAATCAACACCAACCCTACTGCTACTACCACTACTGCTACTATATCAACGTTATTGCTTAGCCGGGCTTCTGTTAATAGGCTAATAAAACTAGCTACTAGCCTACTGGCCTCGTGCTTCCAACTACGCACGCTAAATCGTGCAGCCTAGGTTTGTCGGGCCTCAGAGTTATTAGTAATATAACTAACTCTTGGTACAACGCAAAATAATAACTACTACAGTCAATAAATTATATTGTTTGCGCTCTGGCACCTGCCCAGAACCGTCAGGAATATACTTTTATTCCTGACACCTGTAAATAAATCCTAACTACCATCAGGCTTTGACCAGCACGGTTACAACTCTAACTCTCGCAATAAAACCAGATATTAATATTATCAAACGAATAATATCAAGTCGTCCACTCACCACAAGTGGGTCAGTACCCAACTTACACCAACACTCGGCGCGATCACACCACCAACGTACTCCGACACCACTGTCACGGTCACGTACACTCCTCTCTACGTACACCACACCGACGTATCCCAGTCGTCCACAAGACACCACACTATCCTCACTGTCCGGGATCCACGACTCGAATGTCCTACCTATACTGTCCTGAAGATCTAGGATATCCCAGGCTTATCGGCACTGATAAGCCGGGTCAAAGGGCGCTCGCTAGCCTCGCTGCCGCCGCTCGCTAGCCTCGCTGCCGCCGCTCGCTCACCTCAACAATCGGTGCGCGGCCAAATAGCAAAAATATACCCCCCTAGGGAAAATAACTCGTTACATCCCCCACTTACATCGGGATGAAAAAAAAGAAAACGGCCAAAAAGAAAAAAAAATCTTTGAACTCCGGCCAAAACAAAATACTCGAACCCCTAACCCAATGGTGAACCCTACACCACAGGTCTCAAACTTTAAAACAAAGAAAAACTCTTCTACTCGCCACTACCAGCCAACATGTAGCTGAATGATTTGGGCATCAGGAACCAGATGGGGATTTCCATTGCAAGGGCCTTCGGGGTCTTCGTCACCAATTTTGACACTGTCCATGCGGCCACCTTGGCCAGAACAGTCATCACCCACGCCCATTCTTACTACCTCTGTCCCACATGTCACCAATCCGAGGTCTCGGATGACATCCATACCCAGAATCATGTCTGTGGTGAGAGTGGGGACGTACAAGGCATCTCCCATCCACCGTCTTCCCGCAGCTTCTCCTGCTAGCCGAAACGAATACTCGGCCGTTGACTGTGTCCCATCTGCCATCCTTAGAGGAGCGGGTTTCTTAAAAGGCTCTACCCCCTGGCGTTGAAGATGATCGGCGACTTCTCGCCCAACCAGGTTAACTACGGACCCAGTGTCCAATAACGCCTTAAAAACGCTGCCCATCAGCACAACTTCAACAAAGGGCCTTGTCTCCGAAACCAGCCGGTTCTCGTCTACTCCACCAACCAGGCGGTTTAGTTTTCCGAGCCACTCGGACCACTCTTCTGAGGTCGTTCGTTTTGGGTGGCCTTGCCCAGTTGACCTCCTGATGTCTGAGCTGGCCTGCCGTTTCCCGCCCGACATCCACATTGATTCACCGTCAAACCGGGTTTGCCACATCCATAACAGGAGACGGTCCTTGGTTTACCACATTCTCGGGCAAAGTGACCAATCTCCTGGCACCTAAAACATTTCACCGTCCCCTTTGGACCCTCAGGCGCTCTAGCTGCTGTCACGGACCGTTGACCGTGGACCCGATCCAACTTCGAAGCCACCCGCCCAAGCGACTCAGCTGCCGGAGATGGTCTCTCGAAACTCCGCTTCTCGACTGCGGCAGTTTCGGAGCGCTTCTCCGCCTTCTTTTTGGGTGCGTAGGCGGTTTCCAAAACCAGCGCTACGTTCGGTGAAGGTGGAGGCCGGAAGGCTGCCTTCTCTCGCAGATAGGCCTCGTAATCTTCGGCCAACTCAACCATCTCGGCCAGATTGCGGAAGTCCCGCCGTCGCACCATGAGTTTGTACTCTGGTCGCATGTTGTTGTAGATCAAGTCCAATCTACCATGCTCTGACAACGTACCGCTACGCCTAAGCAAGGTACTTATGGCAATAACGTAGTCCCGGAAGTGCTCGCCTTCACCCTGTGTCCTTTTCCGGATCTCCTCATCCAAGTTCCTCCAATATCCTGGTGGGAAGAACTGGATTTCAAACTGACGCCGGAAAGCTTCAAAGGAATACAGGAGCTCCTTGCAATTCCTGTACCATAGAAGCGCTGAGCCTTGCAACAGCTCCGGCAGCGCTCTGAGCAGGTCCTCTGATGTTATAGAGTACGAGACCATCAGCTCTTCAAGGCGCTCCAGGAACGACACAGGGTCTCGTCGGCCATCAAACCTTAAACCCCACTTCCGTACCGTGTTGCATACTTTGGAGCAATTCTTTGGCTCCACCCTGCTGGCCTCATTTGAGAGCATATCCGAGCCCCGTGGCAGCTCCAAGCTAGAAGGCCGGGCTGGTCTCTCAGAACTATCATTGGGCCGCTGCCATCCCTCGGGTCTACTAGGTAACCCAAAGGTAGGCATTGGAGCAGCCACAACAGGGGACGTAGGGTTGGCGGGTCTTCCGAACCCATAGCCGACCTCATTACTCGGCGAGCCCCTCGCCTGTCGCACCACCAATGCAAGTTGTTCTCGAAGAGTCCGGGTATCAGTCTCCAAAGACAACCCAAGAATCTCTCTGACCGCCTCTAACTCCCTGCTAAGTTGGTTAGATTCCGTATTACCCAGTACATGAGGTACGGTTCTCTGGGGGTCAGGAAGCTCCACAGTTGTAGTAGCGGGCGGTAAATATGTCGGTGCAGCAGCCCCAGCTGTACACAGCCTATCATCGCTGTACCGACGGGCATTCCGCTGCTTCCAAAACGACGAAAATCTCTGCCGTAATTCAGCAGAAGTCCCAGTGGTCACCAAACCATACTGGTCCATCGTCCTCATGAGCTCCCCTTTCGAGAGGTCATATATCCAACCCACGCGACCGTCCCGGGGCTGCGACCCCAAGGACATTGTCGCTGGCGCGGAATAGGTCAAAGAAGTTGTCACCGTCGTAGCCACGACCGATGAAATAGTCGGCCAAACGGGCAAAGACGCCGGCCACAATGACGATGTCGTCATCACCGACAGTTCGGAGCTAACCCCAGAACTAGTCGTAACAATAGCAGACGTAATAGGCGTACCGCCCAGCACAGACGTCGTACTCGTAGTGACAACCATATTTAAAACTCAAATATCACGACTAATCCGCAAAAATAAGAGCGAAACCAATTAAAATATATTTAACACCGTTATAATAAATCAAACCAATTATAGGTGTGAAAGTCAAACCACAAATACACAATAAGGGTTCTCACTCAAATAATATTCAATGATAAAGCTCAATTAATTAGCAAAATAATAAATCAAACCAATTATAGGTGTGTATACAACCACTAAATAAATTAGGGTTCACAACACACCACGCTGTAACAGAAAACAGGTTAGGCCTACCCAACCGACTATAAAATCACAGCAGGTCTGCCTAAAACTCTGCTTAACAGCTCAGGTCCGCAGCCAATCTGCACAAGTCCGCAGCAAATCTGCACAAATAAAATTATTTTGTTCGGGCGCCGTTAATACGTCAGCAACTCAGCACCACTGCCAACCTCAGTCCCTGTTCGCAGGCGCCATCTTGCGACGCTACTTTCTGCACTGGGAAAATAATATTTTAAAAGTGCAGTCAGTCGCAACCGTTTGCCAAGGATAGCTCAGCCTACAATGGCTAGGTAAAGTTCCAGGGTCTGCGATAAGGTCAGGGAAACCACTAGGCCAAAAGCCGGGTCTAACCGGTATAGGACTGGCTCATACACGGGCACTGTGAACAAGTAAAAAAACAAGTCACCAAAACAAACGTGCAATAATCACTACCAGGCCTACGCCGATTCTCCACTCTCCTAGGGGGTCGTTGCTGACTACGCAACTCGGGCTTCGTCCTAACTATCCAATAGTTAAGCCCAGAGTGCCTAAAACACGGTGAGTTACACGACGACTTGCCAATAAAAACCACAACGCGTGTTATCACCAGGCGGGGTCTACTAGGCCACTATAATCCAATACACAACTCTAATGCCCAAGCTAACAATCAAACACTTCACTCAATAATCGTACCACATAATAATACAAGTGCACTATAGGTAGAGTGACTACACCACTAGTAGCTGGTCTCAATAAATACCAAGCCAAACAAGCAAAACTAAATGGCAATTGCACTATTAAAATATTGAGCTACTTAGTAGCAGATAAATAAATATTAACTACGTTCCAAACACTAGATAAATATATTATCTGATAGCCGGTACTCCGCTACCCAAGCTACCGAGATAACGTGTTGGACTACCAAACAAGCTGTTCAGGTTAAATTAAAATAATTAAATGATTAATCAACACCAACCCTACTGCTACTACCACTACTGCTACTATATCAACGTTATTGCTTAGCCGGGCTTCTGTTAATAGGCTAATAAAACTAGCTACTAGCCTACTGGCCTCGTGCTTCCAACTACGCACGCTAAATCGTGCAGCCTAGGTTTGTCGGGCCTCAGAGTTATTAGTAATATAACTAACTCTTGGTACAACGCAAAATAATAACTACTACAGTCAATAAATTATATTGTTTGCGCTCTGGCACCTGCCCAGAACCGTCAGGAATATACTTTTATTCCTGACACCTGTAAATAAATCCTAACTACCATCAGGCTTTGACCAGCACGGTTACAACTCTAACTCTCGCAATAAAACCAGATATTAATATTATCAAACGAATAATATCAAGTCGTCCACTCACCACAAGTGGGTCAGTACCCAACTTACACCAACACTCGGCGCGATCACACCACCAACGTACTCCGACACCACTGTCACGGTCACGTACACTCCTCTCTACGTACACCACACCGACGTATCCCAGTCGTCCACAAGACACCACACTATCCTCACTGTCCGGGATCCACGACTCGAATGTCCTACCTATACTGTCCTGAAGATCTAGGATATCCCAGGCTTATCGGCACTGATAAGCCGGGTCAAAGGGCGCTCGCTAGCCTCGCTGCCGCCGCTCGCTAGCCTCGCTGCCGCCGCTCGCTCACCTCAACAATCGGTGCGCGGCCAAATAGCAAAAATATACCCCCCTAGGGAAAATAACTCGTTACATATACATTTGTACAACCTTGTACAAACTTGTACACAATTGTACAAACTTGTACACACTTGTACAAACTTGTACACCCTTGTACACACTCGTACAACCTTGTACACACTTGTACAACCTTGTACAAACCTGTACACCCTTGTACACACTTGTACAAGCTTGTACACACTTGTACAACCTTGTACACACTTGTACAACCTTTTACACAATTGTAAAACCTTGTACACACTTGTACATTCTTGTACAAACTTGTACTTACTTGTACAACCTTGTACAAACTTGTACACACTTGTACAAACTTTTACATCCTTGTACACATTTGTACACCCTTGTACACACTTGTACAACCTTGTACAAACCTGTACACCCTTGTACACGATTGTACAAGCTTGTACAAGATTGTACACCCTTGTACACACTTGTGCACTCTTGTACACACTTGTACACCCTTGTACTCACTTGTGCAACCTTTTACAAACTTGTACACACTTGTACAAACTTGTACATTCTTGTGCATACTTTCCTTTTCACCCTTGTAAACACTTGTACAAGCTTGTACACACTTGTACAAGCTTGTACACACTTGTACACCCTTGTTCAAACTTGTGCACCCTTGTACACATTTGTACACCCTTGTACACACTTGTACAACCTTTTACAAACTTGTACACACTTGTACAAACTTGTACATTCTTGTACATACTTGTACACCCTTGTCAACACTTGTACAACCTTGTACAAACCTGTACACCCTTGTACACACTTGTACAAGCTTGTACACACTTGTACACCCTTGTACAAACTTGTGCACCCTTGTACACTTTTTTACACCCTTGTATACATTTGTACAACCTTGTACAAACTTGTGCACACTTGTACAAACTCGTACACACTTGTACAAACTTGTACACCCTTGTACACACTTGTACAACCTTGTACACACTTGTACAACCTTGTACACAATTGTACAACCTTGTACAACCTTGTACACACTTGTACAACCTTGTACACACTTGTACAACCTTGTACACACTTGTACAACCTTGTACACACTTGTACACCTTTGTACACACTTGTTCAACCTTGTACACACTTGTACAACCTTGTACACACTTGTACAACCTTGTACACACTTGTACAACCTTGTACACACTTGTACAACCTTGTACACACTTGTACACACTTGTACAAACTTGTACATTCTTGTACATACTTGTACTCCCTTGTAAACACTTGTACAACCTTGTACAAACCTGTACAACCTTGTACACACTTGTACAACCTTGTACACAATTGTAAAACATTGTACACACTTGTACAACCTTGTACAAACTTGTACACACTTGTACAAACTTTTACATCCTTGTACACATTTGTACACCCTTGTACAAACTTGTACAACCTTGTACAAACCTGTAAACCCTTGTACACACTTGTACAAGCTTGTACACGATTGTACAAGCTTGTACACGATTGTACACCCTTGTACATACTTGTGCACCCTTGTACACACTTGTACAACCTTGTACACACTTGTACAACCTTGTACACACTTGTACAACCTTGTACACACTTGTACAACCTTGTACACACTTGTACAACCTTGTACTCACTTGTACAACCTTGTACACACTTGTACAACCTTGTACACAATTGTACACGTTTGTACAACCTTGTACAAACTTGTACACACTTGTACAACCTTGTACAAACTTGTACACACTTGTACACACTTGTACAACCTTGTACAAACTTGTGCACCCTTGTACACTTTTGTACACCCTTGTGTACATTTGTACAACCTTGTACAAACTTGTACACACTTGTACAACCTTGTACACAATTGTAAAACCTTGTACAACCATGTACACACTTGTACAACTTTGTACACACTTGTACAACCTTGTACACACTTGTACACCTTTGTACACACTTGTACAACCTTGTACACTATGGTACAACCTTGTACACACTTGTACAACCTTGTACACACTTGTACAACCTTTTACAAACTTGTACACACTTGTACAAACTTGTACATTCTTTTGTACACCCTTGTAAACACTTGTACAACCTTGTACAAACCTGTACACCCTTGTACACACTTGTACAAGCTTGTACACACTTGTACAAGCTTGTACACACTTGTACACCCTTGTACAAACTTGTGCACCCTTGTACACTTTTGTACACCCTTGTATACATTTGTACAACCTTGTACAAACTTGTACACACTTGTACAAACTTGTACACACTTGTACAAACTTGTACACCCTTGTACACATTGTACAACCTTGTACACACTTGTACAACCTTGTACACAATTGTACAACCTTGTACAACCATGTACACACTTGTACAACCTTGTACACACTTGTACAAGCTTGTACACACTTGTACAACCTTGTACACACTTGTACAACCTTGTTCAAACTTGTGCACCCTTGTACACACTTGTACACCCTTGTACACATTTGTACAACCTTTAACAAACTTGTACACACTTGTACAAACTTGTACATTCTTGTACATACTTGTACACCCTTGTCAACACTTGTACAACCTTGTACAAACCTGTACACCCTTGTACACACTTGTACAAGCTTGTACACGATTGTACACCCTTGTACACACTTGTGCACCCTTGTACACACTTGTACACCCTTGTACACACTTGTACAACCTTTTACAAACTTGTACACAATGGTACAAACTTTTACATTCTTGTACATACTTGTACACCCTTGTAAACACTTGTACAACCTTGTACAAACCTGTACACCCTTGTACACACTTGTACAAGCTTGTACACACTTGTACACCCTTGTACAAACTTGTGCACCCTTGTACACTTTTGTACACCCTTGTATACATTTGTACAACCTTGTACAAACTTGTACACACTTGTACAAACTTGTACACACTTGTACAAACTTGTACACCCTTGTACACACTTGTACAACCTTGTACACACTTGTACAACCTTGTACACAATTGTACAACCTTGTACAACCTTGTACACACTTGTTCAACCTTGTACACACTTGTACAACCTTGTACACACTTGTACACCTTTGTACACACTTGTACAACCTTGTACACACTTGTACAACCTTGTACACACTTGTACAACCTTGTACACACTTGTACAACCTTGTACACACTTGTACAACCTTGTACACACTTGTACAACCTTGTACACACTTGTACACACTTGTACAAACTTGTACATTCTTGTACATACTTGTACACCCTTGTAAACACTTGTACAACCTTGTACAAACCTGTACACCCTTGTACACACTTGTACAAGCTTGTACACACTTGTACAAGCTTGTACACACTTGTACAAGCTTGTACACACTTGTACAAGCTTGTACACACTTGTACACCCTTGTACAAACTTGTGCACCCTTGTACACTTTTGTACACCCTTGTATACATTTGTACAACCTTGTACAAACTTGTACACACTTGTACAAACTTGTACACACTTGTACAAACTTGTACACCCTTTTACTCACTTGTACAACCTTGTACACACTTGTACAACCTTGTACACACTTGTACAACCTTGTACACACTTGTACAACCTTGTACACAATTGTACAACCTTGTACAACCTTGTACACACTTGTACAACCTTGTACACACTTGTACAACCTTGTACACACTTGTACAACCTTGTACACACTTGTACAACCTTGTACACACTTGTACAACCTTGTACACACTTGTACAACCTTGTACACACTTGTACAACCTTGTACACACTTGTACAACCTTGTACACACTTGTACAACCTTGTACACACTTGTACAACCTTGTACACAATTGTACACCTTTGTACACACTTGTACAACCTTGTCCACATTTGTACAACCTTGTACACACTTGTACAACCTTGTACACAATTTTTCAACCTTGTACACACTTATACAACCTTGTACACACTTGTACAACCTTGTACACACTTGTACAACCTTGTACACACTTGTACAACCTTGTACACACTTGTACAACCTTGTAAAAACTTGTACAACCTTGTACACACTTGTACACCCTTGTACACACTTGTACACCCTTGTACACACTTGTACAAGCTTGTACACACTTGTACACCCTTGTACACACTTGTACAAACTTGTACACACTTGTACAACCTTGTACACACTTGTACACCCTTGTACACACTTGTACAACCTTTTACAAACTTGTACACACTTGTACAAAATTGTATATTCTTGTACATACTTGTACATCCTTGTACACACTTGTACAACCTTGTACAAACCTGAACACCCTTGTACACACTTGTACAAGCTTGTACACACTTGTGCACCCTTGTACACACTTGTACACCCTTGTACACACTTGTACAACCTTTTACAAACTTGTACACACTTGTACAAACTTGTACATTCTTGTACATACTTGTACACCCTTGTAAACACTTGTACAACCTTGTACAAACCTGTACACCCTTGTACACACTTGTACAAGCTTGTACACACTTGTACAAGCTTGTACACACTTGTACACCCTTGTACAAACTTGTGCACCCTTGTACACTTTTGTACACCCTTGTATACATTTGTACAACCTTGTACAAACTTGTACACAATTGTACAAACTTGTACACACTTGTACAAACTTGTACACCCTTGTACACACTTGTACAACCTTGTACACACTTGTACAACCTTGTACACACATGTACAACCTTGTACACAATTGTACAACCTTGTACAACCTTGTACACACTTGTACAACCTTGTACACACTTGTACAACCTTGTACACACTTGTACAACCTTGTACACACTTGTACACCTTTGTACACACTTGTACAACCTTGTACACACTTGTACAACCTTGTACACACTTGTACAACCTTGTACACACTTTTTCAACCTTGTACATACTTATACAACCTTGTACACACTTGTACAACCTTGTATACACTTGTACAACCTTGTACACACTTGTACAACCTTGTACACACTTGTACAACCTTGTAAAAACTTGTACAACCTTGTACACACTTGTACACCCTTGTACACACTTGTACAAGCTTGTACACACTTGTACAAGCTTGTACACACTTGTACACCCTTGTTCAAACTTGTGCACCCTTGTACACATTTGTACACCCTTGTACACACTTGTACAACCTTTTACAAACTTGTACACACTTGTACAAACTTGTACATTCTTGTACATACTTGTACACCCTTGTCAACACTTGTACAACCTTGTACAAACCTGTACACCCTTGTACACACTTGTACAAGCTTGTACACACTTGTACACCCTTGTACAAACTTGTGCACCCTTGTACACTTTTTTACACCCTTGTATACATTTGTACAACCTTGTACAAACTTGTGCACACTTGTACAAACTCGTACACACTTGTACAAACTTGTACACCCTTGTACACACTTGTACAACCTTGTACACACTTGTACAACCTTGTACACAATTGTACAACCTTGTACAACCTTGTACACACTTGTACAACCTTGTACACACTTGTACAACCTTGTACACACTTGTACAACCTTGTACACACTTGTACACCTTTGTACACACTTGTTCAACCTTGTACACACTTGTACAACCTTGTACACACTTGTACAACCTTGTACACACTTGTACAACCTTGTACACACTTGTACAACCTTGTACACACTTGTACACACTTGTACAAACTTGTACATTCTTGTACATACTTGTACTCCCTTGTAAACACTTGTACAACCTTGTACAAACCTGTACAACCTTGTACACACTTGTACAACCTTGTACACAATTGTAAAACATTGTACACACTTGTACAACCTTGTACAAACTTGTACACACTTGTACAAACTTTTACATCCTTGTACACATTTGTACACCCTTGTACAAACTTGTACAACCTTGTACAAACCTGTAAACCCTTGTACACACTTGTACAAGCTTGTACACGATTGTACAAGCTTGTACACGATTGTACACCCTTGTACATACTTGTGCACCCTTGTACACACTTGTACAACCTTGTACACACTTGTACAACCTTGTACACACTTGTACAACCTTGTACACACTTGTACAACCTTGTACACACTTGTACAACCTTGTACACACTTGTACAACCTTGTACACACTTGTACAACCTTGTACACAATTGTACACGTTTGTACAACCTTGTACAAACTTGTACACACTTGTACAACCTTGTACAAACTTGTACACACTTGTACACACTTGTACAACCTTGTACAAACTTGTGCACCCTTGTACACTTTTGTACACCCTTGTGTACATTTGTACAACCTTGTACAAACTTGTACACACTTGTACAACCTTGTACACAATTGTAAAACCTTGTACAACCATGTACACACTTGTACAACTTTGTACACACTTGTACAACCTTGTACACACTTGTACACCTTTGTACACACTTGTACAACCTTGTACACTATGGTACAACCTTGTACACACTTGTACAACCTTGTACACACTTGTACAACCTTTTACAAACTTGTACACACTTGTACAAACTTGTACATTCTTTTGTACACCCTTGTAAACACTTGTACAACCTTGTACAAACCTGTACACCCTTGTACACACTTGTACAAGCTTGTACACACTTGTACAAGCTTGTACACACTTGTACACCCTTGTACAAACTTGTGCACCCTTGTACACTTTTGTACACCCTTGTATACATTTGTACAACCTTGTACAAACTTGTACACACTTGTACAAACTTGTACACACTTGTACAAACTTGTACACCCTTGTACACATTGTACAACCTTGTACACACTTGTACAACCTTGTACACAATTGTACAACCTTGTACAACCATGTACACACTTGTACAACCTTGTACACACTTGTACAAGCTTGTACACACTTGTACAACCTTGTACACACTTGTACAACCTTGTTCAAACTTGTGCACCCTTGTACACACTTGTACACCCTTGTACACATTTGTACAACCTTTAACAAACTTGTACACACTTGTACAAACTTGTACATTCTTGTACATACTTGTACACCCTTGTCAACACTTGTACAACCTTGTACAAACCTGTACACCCTTGTACACACTTGTACAAGCTTGTACACGATTGTACACCCTTGTACACACTTGTGCACCCTTGTACACACTTGTACACCCTTGTACACACTTGTACAACCTTTTACAAACTTGTACACAATGGTACAAACTTTTACATTCTTGTACATACTTGTACACCCTTGTAAACACTTGTACAACCTTGTACAAACCTGTACACCCTTGTACACACTTGTACAAGCTTGTACACACTTGTACACCCTTGTACAAACTTGTGCACCCTTGTACACTTTTGTACACCCTTGTATACATTTGTACAACCTTGTACAAACTTGTACACACTTGTACAAACTTGTACACACTTGTACAAACTTGTACACCCTTGTACACACTTGTACAACCTTGTACACACTTGTACAACCTTGTACACAATTGTACAACCTTGTACAACCTTGTACACACTTGTTCAACCTTGTACACACTTGTACAACCTTGTACACACTTGTACACCTTTGTACACACTTGTACAACCTTGTACACACTTGTACAACCTTGTACACACTTGTACAACCTTGTACACACTTGTACAACCTTGTACACACTTGTACAACCTTGTACACACTTGTACAACCTTGTACACACTTGTACACACTTGTACAAACTTGTACATTCTTGTACATACTTGTACACCCTTGTAAACACTTGTACAACCTTGTACAAACCTGTACACCCTTGTACACACTTGTACAAGCTTGTACACACTTGTACAAGCTTGTACACACTTGTACAAGCTTGTACACACTTGTACAAGCTTGTACACACTTGTACACCCTTGTACAAACTTGTGCACCCTTGTACACTTTTGTACACCCTTGTATACATTTGTACAACCTTGTACAAACTTGTACACACTTGTACAAACTTGTACACACTTGTACAAACTTGTACACCCTTTTACTCACTTGTACAACCTTGTACACACTTGTACAACCTTGTACACACTTGTACAACCTTGTACACACTTGTACAACCTTGTACACAATTGTACAACCTTGTACAACCTTGTACACACTTGTACAACCTTGTACACACTTGTACAACCTTGTACACACTTGTACAACCTTGTACACACTTGTACAACCTTGTACACACTTGTACAACCTTGTACACACTTGTACAACCTTGTACACACTTGTACAACCTTGTACACACTTGTACAACCTTGTACACACTTGTACAACCTTGTACACACTTGTACAACCTTGTACACAATTGTACACCTTTGTACACACTTGTACAACCTTGTCCACATTTGTACAACCTTGTACACACTTGTACAACCTTGTACACAATTTTTCAACCTTGTACACACTTATACAACCTTGTACACACTTGTACAACCTTGTACACACTTGTACAACCTTGTACACACTTGTACAACCTTGTACACACTTGTACAACCTTGTAAAAACTTGTACAACCTTGTACACACTTGTACACCCTTGTACACACTTGTACACCCTTGTACACACTTGTACAAGCTTGTACACACTTGTACACCCTTGTACACACTTGTACAAACTTGTACACACTTGTACAACCTTGTACACACTTGTACACCCTTGTACACACTTGTACAACCTTTTACAAACTTGTACACACTTGTACAAAATTGTATATTCTTGTACATACTTGTACATCCTTGTACACACTTGTACAACCTTGTACAAACCTGAACACCCTTGTACACACTTGTACAAGCTTGTACACACTTGTGCACCCTTGTACACACTTGTACACCCTTGTACACACTTGTACAACCTTTTACAAACTTGTACACACTTGTACAAACTTGTACATTCTTGTACATACTTGTACACCCTTGTAAACACTTGTACAACCTTGTACAAACCTGTACACCCTTGTACACACTTGTACAAGCTTGTACACACTTGTACAAGCTTGTACACACTTGTACACCCTTGTACAAACTTGTGCACCCTTGTACACTTTTGTACACCCTTGTATACATTTGTACAACCTTGTACAAACTTGTACACAATTGTACAAACTTGTACACACTTGTACAAACTTGTACACCCTTGTACACACTTGTACAACCTTGTACACACTTGTACAACCTTGTACACACATGTACAACCTTGTACACAATTGTACAACCTTGTACAACCTTGTACACACTTGTACAACCTTGTACACACTTGTACAACCTTGTACACACTTGTACAACCTTGTACACACTTGTACACCTTTGTACACACTTGTACAACCTTGTACACACTTGTACAACCTTGTACACACTTGTACAACCTTGTACACACTTTTTCAACCTTGTACATACTTATACAACCTTGTACACACTTGTACAACCTTGTATACACTTGTACAACCTTGTACACACTTGTACAACCTTGTACACACTTGTACAACCTTGTAAAAACTTGTACAACCTTGTACACACTTGTACACCCTTGTACACACTTGTACAAGCTTGTACACACTTGTACAACCTTGTACACACTTGTTCACCCTTGTACACACTTGTACAACCTTTTACAAACTTGTACACACTTGTACAAAATTGTACATTCTTGTACATACTTGTACATCCTTGTACACATTTGTACAACCTTGTACAAACCTGTACACCCTTGTACACACTTGTACAAGCTTGTACACACTTGTACACCCTTGTACAAACTTGTGCACCCTTGTACACTTTTGTACACCCTTGTACACATTTGTACAACCTTGTACAAGCTTAAACACACTTGTACAAACATGTACACACTTGAACAACCATGTACACACTTGTACAACCTTGTACACACTTGTACAAGCTTGTACACACTTGTACAAACTTGTACACACTTGTACAACCTTGTACACACTTGTACAACCTTGTACACACTTGTACAACCTTGTACAAACCTGTACACCCTTGTACACACTTGTACAAGCTTGTACACGATTGTACACTCTTGTACACACTTGTGCAACCTTGTACACACTTGTACAACCTTGTAAACACTTGTACAACCTTGTACAAACCTGTACACCCTTGTACACACTTGTACACCCTTGTACAAACTTGTGCACCCTTGTACACTTTTGTACACCCTTGTACACATTTGTACAACCTTGGACAAACTTGTACACACTTGTACAAACTTGTACACACTTGTACAACCTTGTACACATTTGTACAACCTTGTACACACTTGTACAACCTTGTACAACCTTGTACAAACTTGTACACACTTGTACAAACTTTTACATCCTTGTACACATTTGTACACCCTTGTACACACTTGTACAAACTTGTACATTCTTGTACATACTTGTACACCCTTGTACACACTTGTACAACCTTGTACAAACCTGTAAACCCTTGTACAAACTTGAAACAATCATGTACACGATTGTACAAGCTTGTACACGATTGTACACCCTTGTACACACTTGTGCACCCTTGTACACACTTGTACAACCTTGTACACACTTGTACAACCTTGTACACACTTGTACAACATTGTACACACTTGTACAACCTTGTACACACTTGTACAACCTTGTACAACCTTGTACAAACTTGTACACACTTGTACAAACTTGTACACACTTGTACAAACTTGTACACCCTTGTACTCACTTGTACAACCTTGTACACACTTGTACAACCTTGTACACACTTGTACAACCTTGTACACACTTGTACAACCTTGTACACAATTGTACAACCTTGTACAACCTTGTACACACTTGTACAACCTTGTACACACTTGTACAACCTTGTACACACTTGTACAACCTTGTACACACTTGTACAACCTTGTACACAATTGTACACCTTTGTACACACTTGTACAACCTTGTCCACACTTGTACAACCTTGTACACACTTGTACAACCTTGTACACAATTTTTCAACCTTGTACACACTTATACAACTTTGTACACACTTGTACAACCTTGTACACACTTGTACAACCTTGTACACACTTGTACAACCTTGTACACACTTGTACAACCTTGTAAAAACCTGAACACCCTTGTACACACTTGTACAAGCTTGTACACACTTGTGCACCCTTGTACACACTTGTACAACCTTTTACAAACTTGTACACACTTGTACAAACTTGTACATTCTTGTACATACTTGTACACCCTTGTAAACACTTGTACAACCTTGTACAAACCTGTACACCCTTGTACACACTTGTACAAGCTTGTACACACTTGTACAAGCTTGTACACACTTGTACAAGCTTGTAGACACTTGTGCACCCTTGTACACTTTTGTACACCCTTGTATACATTTGTACAACCTTGTACAAACTTGTACACAATTGTACAAACTTGTACACACTTGTACAAACTTGTACACCCTTGTACACACTTGTACAACCTTGTACACACTTGTACAACCTTGTACACACATGTACAACCTTGTACACAATTGTACAACCTTGTACAACCTTGTACACACTTGTACAACCTTGTACACACTTGTACAACCTTGTACACACTTGTACAACCTTGTACACACTTGTACAACCTTGTACACACTTGTACACCTTTGTACACACTTGTACAACCTTGTACACACTTGTACAAGCTTGTACACACTTGTACAACCTTGTACACACTTTTTCAACCTTGTACACACTTATACAACCTTGTACACACTTGTACAACCTTTTATACACTTGTACAACCTTGTACACACTTGTACAACCTTGTACACACTTGTACAACCTTGTAAAAACTTGTACAACCTTGTACACACTTGTACACCCTTGTACACACTTGTACAAGCTTGTACACACTTGTACAACCTTGTACACACTTGTTCACCCTTGTACACACTTGTACAACCTTTTACAAACTTGTACACACTTGTACAAAATTGTACATTCTTGTACATACTTGTACATCCTTGTACACATTTGTACAACCTTGTACAAACCTGTACACCCTTGTACACACTTGTACAAGCTTGTACACACTTGTACACCCTTGTACAAATTTGTGCACCCTTGTACACTTTTGTACACCCTTGTACACATTTGTACAACCTTGTACAAACTTAAACACACTTGTACAAACATGTACACACTTGAACAACCATGTACACACTTGTACAACCTTGTACACACTTGTACAAGCTTGTACACACTTGTACAAACTTGTACACACTTGTACAACCTTGTACACACTTGTACAACCTTGTACACAATTGTAAAACCTTGTACACACTTGTACAACCTTGTACAAACCTGTACACCCTTGTACACACTTGTACAAGCTTGTACACGATTGTACACTCTTGTACACACTTGTGCAACCTTGTACACACTTGTACAACCTTGTAAACACTTGTGCAACCTTGTACAAACCTGTACACCCTTGTACACACTTGTACACCCTTGTACAAACTTGTGCACCCTTGTACACATTTGTACAACCTTGTACAAACTTGTACACACTTGTACAACCTTGTACACACTTGTACAACCTTGTACACACTTGTACAACCTTGTACAACCTTGTACAAACTTGTACACACTTGTACAAACTTTTACATCCTTGTACACATTTGTACACCCTTGTACACACTTGTACAAACTTGTACATTCTTGTACATACTTGTACACCCTTGTACACACTTGTACAACCTTGTACAAACCTGTAAACCCTTGTACAAACTTGAAACAAGCATGTACACGATTGTACAAGCTTGTACACGATTGTACACCCTTGTACACACTTGTGCACCCTTGTACACACTTGTACAACCTTGTACACACTTGTACAACCTTGTACACACTTGTACAACCTTGTACACACTTGTACAACCTTGTACACACTTGTACAACCTTGTACACACTTGTACAACCTTGTACAACCTTGTACAAACTTGTACAACCTTGTACAACCTTGTACAAACTTGTACACACTTGTACAAACTTTTACATCCTTGTACACATTTGTACATCCTTGTACACACTTGTACAAACTTGTACATTCTTGTACATACTTGTACACCCTTGTACACACTTGTACAAACTTGTACATTTTTGTACATACTTGTACACCCTTGTACACACTTGTACAACCTTGTACAAACCTGTAAACCCTTGTACAAGCTTGTACACACTTGTACAAGCTTGTACACACTTGTACACACTTGTACAAACTTGTACAACCTTGTACACACTTGTACAACCTTTTACAACCTTGTACAAACTTGTACACACTTGTACAAACTTTTACATCCTTGTACACATTTGTACATCCTTGTACACACTTGTACAAACTTGTACATTCTTGTACATACTTGTACATCCTTGTACACACTTGTACAAACTTGTACATTCTTGTACATACTTGTACTCCCTTGTAAACACTTGTACAACCTTGTACAAACCTGTACAACCTTGTACACACTTGTACAACCTTGTACACAATTGTAAAACATTGTACACACTTGTACAACCTTGTACAAACTTGTACACACTTGTACAAACTTTTACATCCTTGTACACATTTGTACACCCTTGTACAAACTTGTACAACCTTGTACAAACCTGTAAACCCTTGTACACACTTGTACAAGCTTGTACACGATTGTACAAGCTTGTACACGATTGTACACCCTTGTACACACTTGTGCACCCTTGTACACACTTGTACAACCTTGTACACACTTGTACAACCTTGTACACACTTGTACAACCTTGTACACACTTGTACAACCTTGTACACACTTGTACAACCTTGTACACACTTGTACAACCTTGTACAAACCTGTACACACTTGTACACACTTGTACAAGCTTGTACACGATTGTACACTCTTGTACACACTTGTGCAACCTTGTACACACTTGTACAACCTTGTAAACACTTGTACAACCTTGTACAAACCTGTACACCCTTGTACACACTTGTACACCCTTGTACAAACTTGTGCACCCTTGTACACTTTTGTACACCCTTGTACACATTTGTACAACCTTGGACAAACTTGTACACACTTGTACAAACCTGTACACACTTGTACAACCTTGTACACACTTGTACAACCTTGTACACACTTGTACAACCTTGTACAACCTTGTACAAACTTGTACACACTTGTACAAACTTTTACATCCTTGTACACATTTGTACACCCTTGTACAAACTTGTACAAACTTGTACATTCTTGTACATACTTGTACACCCTTGTACACACTTGTACAACCTTGTACAAACCTGTAAACCCTTGTACAAACTTGAAACAATCATGTACACGATTGTACAAGCTTGTACACGATTGTACACCCTTGTACACACTTGTGCAGCCTTGTACACACTTGTACAACCTTGTACACATTTGTACAACCTTGTACACACTTGTACAACCTTGTACACACTTGTACAACCTTGTACACACTTGTACAACCTTGTACAACCTTGTACAAACTTGTACACACTTGTACAAACTTGTACACACTTGTACAAACTTGTACACCCTTGTACTCACTTGTACAACCTTGTACACACTTGTACAACCTTGTACACACTTGTACAACCTTGTACACACTTGTACAACCTTGTACACAATTGTACAACCTTGTACAACCTTGTACACACTTGTACAACCTTGTACACACTTGTACAACCTTGTACACACTTGTACAACCTTGTACACACTTGTACAACCTTGTACACAATTGTACACCTTTGTACACACTTGTACAACCTTGTCCACACTTGTACAACCTTGTACACACTTGTACAACCTTGTACACAATTTTTCAACCTTGTACACACTTATACAACTTTGTACACACTTGTACAACCTTGTACACACTTGTACAACCTTGTACACACTTGTACAACCTTGTACACACTTGTACAACCTTGTAAAAACCTGAACCCCCTTGTACACACTTGTACAAGCTTGTACACACTTGTGCACCCTTGTACACACTTGTACACCCTTGTACACACTTGTACAACCTTTTACAAACTTGTACACACTTGTACAAACTTGTACATTCTTGTACATACTTGTACACCCTTGTAAACACTTGTACAACCTTGTACAAACCTGTACACCCTTGTACACACTTGTACAAGCTTGTACACACTTCTACAAGCTTGTACACACTTGTACACCCTTGTACAAACTTGTGCACCCTTGTACACTTTTGTACACCCTTGTATACATTTGTACAACCTTGTACAAACTTGTACACAATTGTACAAACTTGTACACACTTGTACAAACTTGTACACCCTTGTACACACTTGTACAACCTTGTACAAACTTGTACAACCTTGTACACACATGTACAACCTTGTACACAATTGTACAACCTTGTACAACCTTGTACACACTTGTACAACCTTGTACACACTTGTACAACCTTGTACACACTTGTACAACCTTGTACACACTTATACAACCTTGTACACACTTGTACAACCTTTTATACACTTGTACAACCTTGTACACACTTGTACAACCTTGTACACACTTGTACAACTTTGTAAAAACTTGTACAACCTTGTACACACTTGTACACCCTTGTACACACTTGTACAAGCTTGTACACACTTGTACAACCTTGTACACACTTGTTCACCCTTGTACACACTTGTACAACCTTTTACAAACTTGTACACACTTGTACAAAATTGTACATCCTTGTACACATTTGTACAACCTTGTACAAACCTGTACACCCTTGTACACACTTGTACAAGCTTGTACACACTTGTACACCCTTGTACAAACTTGTGCACCCTTGTACACTTTTGTACACCCTTGTACACATTTGTACAACCTTGTACAAACTTAAACACACTTGTACAAACATGTACACACTTGAACAACCATGTACACACTTGTACAACCTTGTACACACTTGTACAAGCTTGTACACACTTGTACAAACTTGTACACACTTGTACTACCTTGTACACACTTGTACAACCTTGTACACAATTGTAAAACCTTGTACACACTTGTACAACCTTGTACACACTTGTACAACCTTGTACACACTTGTACAACCTTGTACAACCTTGTACAAACTTGTACACACTTGTACAAACTTTTACATCCTTGTACACATTTGTACACCCTTTTACACACTTGTACAAACTTGTACATTCTTGTACATACTTGTACACCCTTGTACACACTTGTACAACCTTGTACAAACCTGTAAACCCTTGTACAAACTTGAAACAATCATGTACACGATTGTACAAGCTTGTACACGATTGTACACCCTTGTACACACTTGTGCACCCTTGTACACACTTGTACAACCTTGTACACACTTGTACAACCTTGTACACACTTGTACAACCTTGTACACACTTGTACAACCTTGTACACACTTGTACAACCTTGTACAACCTTGTACAAACTTGTACACACTTGTACAAACTTGTACACACTTGTACAAACTTGTACACCCTTGTACTCACTTGTACAACCTTGTACACACTTGTACCACCTTGTACACACTTGTACAACCTTGTACACACTTGTACAACCTTGTACACAATTGTACAACCTTGTACAACCTTGTACACACTTGTACAACCTTGTACACACTTGTACAACCTTGTACACACTTGTACAACCTTGTACACACTTGTACAACCTTGTACACAATTGTACACCTTTGTACACACTTGTACAACCTTGTCCACACTTGTACAACCTTGTACACACTTGTACAACCTTGTACACAATTTTTCAACCTTGTACACACTTATACAACTTTGTACACACTTGTACAACCTTGTACACACTTGTACAACCTTGTACACACTTGTACAACCTTGTACACACTTGTACAACCTTGTACACACTTGTACAACCTTGTAAAAACCTGAACACCCTTGTACACACTTGTACAAGCTTGTACACACTTGTGCACCCTTGTACACACTTGTACAACCTTTTACAAACTTGTACACACTTGTACAAACTTGTACATTCTTGTACATACTTGTACACCCTTGTAAACACTTGTACAACCTTGTACAAACCTGTACACCCTTGTACACACTTGTACAAGCTTGTACACACTTGTACAAGCTTGTACACACTTGTACACCCTTGTACAAACTTGTGCACCCTTGTACACTTTTGTACACCCTTGTATACATTTGTACAACCTTGTACAAACTTGTACACAATTGTACAAACTTGTACACACTTGTACAAACTTGTACACCCTTGTACACACTTGTACAACCTTGTACACACTTGTACAACCTTGTACACACATGTACAACCTTGTACACAATTGTACAACCTTGTACAACCTTGTACACACTTGTACAACCTTGTACACACTTGTACAACCTTGTACACACTTGTACAACCTTGTACACACTTGTACAACCTTGTACACACTTGTACACCTTTGTACACACTTGTACAACCTTGTACACACTTGTACAAGCTTGTACACACTTGTACAACCTTGTACACACTTTTTCAACCTTGTACACACTTATACAACCTTGTACACACTTGTACAACCTTTTATACACTTGTACAACCTTGTACACACTTGTACAACCTTGTACACACTTGTACAACCTTGTAAAAACTTGTACAACCTTGTACACACTTGTACACCCTTGTACACACTTGTACAAGCTTGTACACACTTGTACAACCTTGTACACACTTGTTCACCCTTGTACACACTTGTACAACATTTTACAAACTTGTACACACTTGTACAAAATTGTACATTCTTGTACATACTTGTACATCCTTGTACACATTTGTACAACCTTGTACAAACCTGTACACCCTTGTACACTTTTGTACACCCTTGTACACATTTGTACAACCTTGTACAAACTTAAACACACTTGTACAAACATGTACACACTTGAACAACCATGTACACACTTGTACAACCTTGTACACACTTGTACAAGCTTGTACACACTTGTACAATCTTGTACACACTTGTACAACCTTGTACACACTTGTACAACCTTGTACACAATTGTAAAACCTTGTACACACTTGTACAACCTTGTACACACTTGTACAACCTTGTACACACTTGTACAACCTTGTACAACCTTGTACAAACTTGTACACACTTGTACAAACTTTTACATCCTTGTACACATTTGTACACCCTTTTACACACTTGTACAAACTTGTACATTCTTGTACATACTTGTACACCCTTGTACACACTTGTACAACCTTGTACAAACCTGTAAACCCTTGTACAAACTTGAAACAATCATGTACACGATTGTACAAGCTTGTACACGATTGTACACCCTTGTACACACTTGTGCACCCTTGTACACACTTGTACAACCTTGTACACACTTGTACAACCTTGTACACACTTGTACAACCTTGTACACACTTGTACAACCTTGTACACACTTGTACAACCTTGTACAACCTTGTACAAACTTGTACACACTTGTACAAACTTGTACACACTTGTACAAACTTGTACACCCTTGTACTCACTTGTACAACCTTGTACACACTTGTACCACCTTGTACACACTTGTACAACCTTGTACACACTTGTACAACCTTGTACACAATTGTACAACCTTGTACAACCTTGTACACACTTGTACAACCTTGTACACACTTGTACAACCTTGTACACACTTGTACAACCTTGTACACACTTGTACAACCTTGTACACAATTGTACACCTTTGTACACACTTGTACAACCTTGTCCACACTTGTACAACCTTGTACACACTTGTACAACCTTGTACACAATTTTTCAACCTTGTACACACTTATACAACTTTGTACACACTTGTACAACCTTGTACACACTTGTACAACCTTGTACACACTTGTACAACCTTGTACACACTTGTACAACCTTGTACACACTTGTACAACCTTGTAAAAACCTGAACACCCTTGTACACACTTGTACAAGCTTGTACACACTTGTGCACCCTTGTACACACTTGTACAACCTTTTACAAACTTGTACACACTTGTACAAACTTGTACATTCTTGTACATACTTGTACACCCTTGTAAACACTTGTACAACCTTGTACAAACCTGTACACCCTTGTACACACTTGTACAAGCTTGTACACACTTGTACAAGCTTGTACACACTTGTACACCCTTGTACAAACTTGTGCACCCTTGTACACTTTTGTACACCCTTGTATACATTTGTACAACCTTGTACAAACTTGTACACAATTGTACAAACTTGTACACACTTGTACAAACTTGTACACCCTTGTACACACTTGTACAACCTTGTACACACTTGTACAACCTTGTACACACATGTACAACCTTGTACACAATTGTACAACCTTGTACAACCTTGTACACACTTGTACAACCTTGTACACACTTGTACAACCTTGTACACACTTGTACAACCTTGTACACACTTGTACAACCTTGTACACACTTGTACACCTTTGTACACACTTGTACAACCTTGTACACACTTGTACAAGCTTGTACACACTTGTACAACCTTGTACACACTTTTTCAACCTTGTACACACTTATACAACCTTGTACACACTTGTACAACCTTTTATACACTTGTACAACCTTGTACACACTTGTACAACCTTGTACACACTTGTACAACCTTGTAAAAACTTGTACAACCTTGTACACACTTGTACACCCTTGTACACACTTGTACAAGCTTGTACACACTTGTACAACCTTGTACACACTTGTTCACCCTTGTACACACTTGTACAACCTTTTACAAACTTGTACACACTTGTACAAAATTGTACATTCTTGTACATACTTGTACATCCTTGTACACATTTGTACAACCTTGTACAAACCTGTACACCCTTGTACACACTTGTACAAGCTTGTACACACTTGTACACCCTTGTACAAACTTGTGCACCCTTGTACACTTTTGTACACCCTTGTACACATTTGTACAACCTTGTACAAACTTAAACACACTTGTACAAACATGTACACACTTGAACAACCATGTACACACTTGTACGAAATGAAATGAAATGAAATGAAATGAAATGAAATGAAATGAAATAATATTTTATTTCCCATTAATTATTTACAGACAAGTACATTGTATTTTTTTCTTTTCTTAAATATGAAACAGCAAAATATTACTAACTAGCTAACAAAATAAAAATTATATACTGTAGAAATAAGTAAATAAAAGTGTTAAAAAAAATACATTCTATAAGAAAGGAAAAAGTCTACATAGGCAGGGCCTGTGCGTAGACTGAGTTGCGAAAAGACTTGTACAAGCTTGTACACACTTGTACAAACTTGTACACACTTGTACAACCTTGTACACACTTGTACAACCTTGTACACAATTGTAAAACCTTGTACACACTTGTACAACCTTGTACAAACCTGTACACCCTTGTACACACTTGTACAAGCTTGTACACGATTGTACACTCTTGTACACACTTGTGCAACCTTGTACACACTTGTACAACCTTGTAAACACTTGTACAACCTTGTACAAACCTGTACACCCTTGTACACACTTGTACACCCTTGTACAAACTTGTGCACCCTTGTACACATTTGTACAACCTTGTACAAACTTGTACACACTTGTACAAACTTGTACACACTTGTACAAACTTGTACACACTTGTACAACCTTGTACACACTTGTACAACCTTGTACACACTTGTACAACCTTGTACAACCTTGTACAAACTTGTACACACTTGTACAAACTTTTACATCCTTGTACACATTTGTACACCCTTGTACACACTTGTACAAACTTGTACATTCTTGTACATACTTGTACACCCTTGTACACACTTGTACAACCTTGTACAAACCTGTAAACCCTTGTACAAACTTGAAACAAGCATGTACACGATTGTACAAGCTTGTACACGATTGTACACCCTTGTACACACTTGTGCACCCTTGTACACACTTGTACAACCTTGTACACACTTGTACAACCTTGTACACACTTGTACAACCTTGTACACACTTGTACAACCTTGTACACACTTGTACAACCTTGTACACACTTGTACAACCTTGTACAACCTTGTACAAACTTGTACACACTTGTACAAACTTTTACATCCTTGTACACATTTGTACATCCTTGTACACACTTGTACAAACTTGTACATTCTTGTACATACTTGTACACCCTTGGACACACTTGTACAAACTTGTACATTTTTGTACATACTTGTACACCCTTGTACACACTTGTACAACCTTGTACAAACCTGTAAACCCTTGTACAAGCTTGTACACACTTGTACAAGCTTGTACACACTTGTACACACTTGTACAAACTTGTACAACCTTGTACACACTTGTACAACCTTTTACAACCTTGTACAAATTTGTACACACTTGTACAAACTTTTACATCCTTGTACACATTTGTACATCCTTGTACACACTTGTACAAACTTGTACATTCTTGTACATACTTGTACATCCTTGTACACACTTGTACAAACTTGTACATTCTTGTACATACTTGTACTCCCTTGTAAACACTTGTACAACCTTGTACAAACCTGTACAACCTTGTACACACTTGTACAACCTTGTACACAATTGTAAAACATTGTACACACTTGTACAACCTTGTACAAACTTGTACACACTTGTACAAACTTTTACATCCTTGTACACATTTGTACACCCTTGTACAAACTTGTACAACCTTGTACAAACCTGTAAACCCTTGTACACACTTGTACAAGCTTGTACACGATTGTACAAGCTTGTACACGATTGTACACCCTTGTACACACTTGTGCACCCTTGTACACACTTGTACAACCTTGTACACACTTGTACAACCTTGTACACACTTGTACAACCTTGTACACACTTGTACAACCTTGTACACACTTGTACAACCTTGTACACACTTGTACAACCTTGTACAAACCTGTACACACTTGTACACACTTGTACAAGCTTGTACACGATTGTACACTCTTGTACACACTTGTGCAACCTTGTACACACTTGTACAACCTTGTAAACACTTGTACAACCTTGTACAAACCTGTACACCCTTGTACACACTTGTACACCCTTGTACAAACTTGTGCACCCTTGTACACTTTTGTACACCCTTGTACACATTTGTACAACCTTGGACAAACTTGTACACACTTGTACAAACTTGTACACACTTGTACAACCTTGTACACACTTGTACAACCTTGTACACACTTGTACAACCTTGTACAACCTTGTACAAACTTGTACACACTTGTACAAACTTTTACATCCTTGTACACATTTGTACACCCTTGTACACACTTGAACAAACTTGTACATTCTTGTACATACTTGTACACCCTTGTACACACTTGTACAACCTTGTACAAACCTGTAAACCCTTGTACAAACTTGAAACAATCATGTACACGATTGTACAAGCTTGTACACGATTGTACACCCTTGTACACACTTGTGCACCCTTGTACACACTTGTACAACCTTGTACACACTTGTACAACCTTGTACACACTTGTACAACCTTGTACACACTTGTACAACCTTGTACACACTTGTACAACCTTGTACAACCTTGTACAAACTTGTACACACTTGTACAAACTTGTACACACTTGTACAAACTTGTACACCCTTGTACTCACTTGTACAACCTTGTACACACTTGTACAACCTTTTACACACTTGTACAACCTTGTACACACTTGTACAACCTTGTACACAATTGTACAACCTTGTACAACCTTGTACACACTTGTACAACCTTGTACACACTTGTACAACCTTGTACACACTTGTACAACCTTGTACACACTTGTACAACCTTGTACACAATTGTACACCTTTGTACACACTTGTACAACCTTGTCCACACTTGTACAACCTTGTACACACTTGTACAACCTTGTACACACTTGTACAACCTTTTACAAACTTGTACACACTTGTACAAACTTGTACATTCTTGTACATACTTGTACACCCTTGTACACACTTGTACAACCTTTTACAAACTTGTACACACTTGTACAAACTTGTACATTCTTGTACATACTTGTACACCCTTGTAAACACTTGTACAACCTTGTACAAACCTGTACACCCTTGTACACACTTGTACAAGCTTGTACACACTTGTACAAGCTTGTACACACTTGTACACCCTTGTACAAACTTGTGCACCCTTGTACACTTTTGTACACCCTTGTATACATTTGTACAACCTTGTACAAACTTGTACACAATTGTACAAACTTGTACACACTTGTACAAACTTGTACACCCTTTTACACACTTGTACAACCTTGTACACACTTGTACAACCTTGTACACACATGTACAACCTTGTACACAATTGTACAACCTTGTACAACCTTGTACACACTTGTACAACCTTGTACACACTTGTACAACCTTGTACACACTTGTACAACCTTGTACACACTTGTACACCTTTGTACACACTTGTACAACCTTGTACACACTTGTACAAGCTTGTACACACTTGTACAACCTTGTACACACTTTTTCAACCTTGTACACACTTATACAACCTTGTACACACTTGTACAACCTTTTATACACTTGTACAACCTTGTACACACTTGTACAACCTTGTACACACTTGTACAACCTTGTAAAAACTTGTACAACCTTGTACACACTTGTACACCCTTGTACACACTTGTACAAGCTTGTACACACTTGTACAACCTTGTACACACTTGTTCACCCTTGTACACACTTGTACAACCTTTTACAAACTTGTACACACTTGTACAAAATTGTACATTCTTGTACATACTTTTACATCCTTGTACACATTTGTACAACCTTGTACAAACCTGTACACCCTTGTACACACTTGTACAAGCTTGTACACACTTGTACACCCTTGTACAAACTTGTGCACCCTTGTACACTTTTGTACACCCTTGTACACATTTGTACAACCTTGTACAAACTTAAACACACTTGTACAAACATGTACACACTTGAACAACCATGTACACACTTGTACAACCTTGTACACACTTGTACAAGCTTGTACACACTTGTACAAACTTGTACACACTTGTACAACCTTGTACACACTTGTACAACCTTGTACACAATTGTAAAACCTTGTACACACTTGTACAACCTTGTACACACTTGTACAACCTTGTACACACTTGTACACCTTTGTACACACTTGTACAACCTTGTACACACTTGTACAAGCTTGTACACACTTGTACAACCTTGTACACACTTTTTCAACCTTGTACACACTTATACAACCTTGTACACACTTGTACAACCTTTTATACACTTGTACAACCTTGTACACACTTGTACAACCTTGTACACACTTGTACAACCTTGTAAAAACTTGTACAACCTTGTACACACTTGTACACCCTTGTACACACTTGTACAAGCTTGTACACACTTGTACAACCTTGTACACACTTGTTCACCCTTGTACACACTTGTACAACCTTTTACAAACTTGTACACACTTGTACAAAATTGTACATTCTTGTACATACTTGTACATCCTTGTACACATTTGTACAACCTTGTACAAACCTGTACACCCTTGTACACACTTGTACAAGCTTGTACACACTTGTACACCCTTGTACAAACTTGTGCACCCTTGTACACTTTTGTACACCCTTGTACACATTTGTACAACCTTGTACAAACTTAAACACACTTGTACAAACATGTACACACTTGAACAACCATGTACACACTTGTACAACCTTGTACACACTTGTACAAGCTTGTACACACTTGTACAAACTTGTACACACTTGTACAACCTTGTACACACTTGTACAACCTTGTACACAATTGTAAAACCTTGTACACACTTGTACAACCTTGTACAAACCTGTACACCCTTGTACACACTTGTACAAGCTTGTACACGATTGTACACTCTTGTACACACTTGTGCAACCTTGTACACACTTGTACAACCTTGTAAACACTTGTACAACCTTGTACAAACCTGTACACCCTTGTACACACTTGTACACCCTTGTACAAACTTGTGCACCCTTGTACACATTTGTACAACCTTGTACAAACTTGTACACACTTGTACAAACTTGTACACACTTGTACAACCTTGTACACACTTGTACAACCTTGTACACACTTGTACAACCTTGTACAACCTTGTACAAACTTGTACACACTTGTACAAACTTTTACATCCTTGTACACATTTGTACACCCTTGTACACACTTGTACAAACTTGTACATTCTTGTACATACTTGTACACCCTTGTACACACTTGTACAACCTTGTACAAACCTGTAAACCCTTGTACAAACTTGAAACAAGCATGTACACGATTGTACAAGCTTGTACACGATTGTACACCCTTGTACACACTTGTGCACCCTTGTACACACTTGTACAACCTTGTACACACTTGTACAACCTTGTACACACTTGTACAACCTTGTACACACTTGTACAACCTTGTACACACTTGTACAACCTTGTACACACTTGTACAACCTTGTACAACCTTGTACAAACTTGTACACACTTGTACAAACTTTTACATCCTTGTACACATTTGTACATCCTTGTACACACTTGTACAAACTTGTACATTCTTGTACATACTTGTACACCCTTGTACACACTTGTACAAACTTGTACATTTTTGTACATACTTGTACACCCTTGTACACACTTGTACAACCTTGTACAAACCTGTAAACCCTTGTACAAGCTTGTACACACTTGTACAAGCTTGTACACACTTGTACACACTTGTACAAACTTGTACAACCTTGTACACACTTGTACAACCTTTTACAACCTTGTACAAACTTGTACACACTTGTACAAACTTTTACATCCTTGTACACATTTGTACATCCTTGTACACACTTGTACAAACTTGTACATTCTTGTACATACTTGTACATCCTTGTACACACTTGTACAAACTTGTACATTCTTGTACATACTTGTACTCCCTTGTAAACACTTGTACAACCTTGTACAAACCTGTACAACCTTGTACACACTTGTACAACCTTGTACACAATTGTAAAACATTGTACACACTTGTACAACCTTGTACAAACTTGTACACACTTGTACAAACTTTTACATCCTTGTACACATTTGTACACCCTTGTACAAACTTGTACAACCTTGTACAAACCTGTAAACCCTTGTACACACTTGTACAAGCTTGTACACGATTGTACAAGCTTGTACACGATTGTACACCCTTGTACACACTTGTGCACCCTTGTACACACTTGTACAACCTTGTACACACTTGTACAACCTTGTACACACTTGTAAAACCTTGTACACACTTGTACAACCTTGTACACACTTGTACAACCTTGTACACACTTGTACAACCTTGTACAAACCTGTACACACTTGTACACACTTGTACAAGCTTGTACACGATTGTACACTCTTGTACACACTTGTGCAACCTTGTACACACTTGTACAACCTTGTAAACACTTGTACAACCTTGTACAAACCTGTACACCCTTGTACACACTTGTACACCCTTGTACAAACTTGTGCACCCTTGTACACTTTTGTACACCCTTGTACACATTTGTACAACCTTGGACAAACTTGTACACACTTGTACAAACTTGTACACACTTGTACAACCTTGTACACACTTGTACAACGTTGTACACACTTGTACAACCTTGTACAACCTTGTACAAACTTGTACACACTTGTACAAACTTTTACATTCTTGTACACATTTGTACACCCTTGTACACACTTGTACAAACTTGTACATTCTTGTACATACTTGTACACCCTTGTACACACTTGTACAACCTTGTACAAACCTGTAAACCCTTGTACAAACTTGAAACAATCATGTACACGATTGTACAAGCTTGTACACGATTGTACACCCTTGTACACACTTGTGCACCCTTGTACACACTTGTACAACCTTGTACACACTTGTACAACCTTGTACACACTTGTACAACCTTGTACACACTTGTACAACCTTGTACACACTTGTACAACCTTGTACAACCTTGTACAAACTTGTACACACTTGTACAAACTTGTACACACTTGTACAAACTTGTACACCCTTGTACTCACTTGTACAACCTTGTACACACTTGTACAACCTTGTACACACTTGTACAACCTTGTACACACTTGTACAACCTTGTACACAATTGTACAACCTTGTACAACCTTGTACACACTTGTACAACCTTGTACACACTTGTACAACCTTGTACACACTTGTACAACCTTGTACACACTTGTACAACCTTGTACACAATTGTACACCTTTGTACACACTTGTACAACCTTGTCCACACTTGTACAACCTTGTACACACTTGTACAACCTTGTACACAATTTTTCAACCTTGTACACACTTATACAACTTTGTACACACTTGTACAACCTTGTACACACTTGTACAACCTTGTACACACTTGTACAACCTTGTACACACTTGTACAACCTTGTAAAAACCTGAACACCCTTGTACACACTTGTACAAGCTTGTACACACTTGTGCACCCTTGTACACACTTGTACAACCTTTTACAAACTTGTACACACTTGTACAAACTTGTACATTCTTGTACATACTTGTACACCCTTGTAAACACTTGTACAACCTTGTACAAACCTGTACACCCTTGTACACACTTGTACAAGCTTGTACACACTTGTACAAGCTTGTACACACTTGTACACCCTTGTACAAACTTGTGCACCCTTGTACACTTTTGTACACCCTTGTATACATTTGTACAACCTTGTACAAACTTGTACACAATTGTACAAACTTGTACACACTTGTACAAACTTGTACACCCTTGTACACACTTGTACAACCTTGTACACACTTGTACAACCTTGTACACACATGTACAACCTTGTACACAATTGTACAACCTTGTACAACCTTGTACACACTTGTACAACCTTGTACACACTTGTACAACCTTGTACACACTTGTACAACCTTGTACACACTTGTACACCTTTGTACACACTTGTACAACCTTGTACACACTTGTACAAGCTTGTACACACTTGTACAACCTTGTACACACTTTTTCAACCTTGTACACACTTATACAACCTTGTACACACTTGTACAACCTTTTATACACTTGTACAACCTTGTACACACTTGTACAACCTTGTACACACTTGTACAACCTTGTAAAAACTTGTACAACCTTGTACACACTTGTACACCCTTGTACACACTTGTACAAGCTTGTACACACTTGTACAACCTTGTACACACTTGTTCACCCTTGTACACACTTGTACAACCTTTTACAAACTTGTACACACTTGTACAAAATTGTACATTCTTGTACATACTTGTACATCCTTGTACACATTTGTACAACCTTGTACAAACCTGTACACCCTTGTACACACTTGTACAAGCTTGTACACACTTGTACACCCTTGTACAAACTTGTGCACCCTTGTACACTTTTGTACACCCTTGTACACATTTGTACAACCTTGTACAAACTTAAACACACTTGTACAAACATGTACACACTTGAACAACCATGTACACACTTGTACAACCTTGTACACACTTGTACAAGCTTGTACACACTTGTACAAACTTGTACACACTTGTACAACCTTGTACACACTTGTACAACCTTGTACACAATTGTAAAACCTTGTACACACTTGTACAACCTTGTACAAACCTGTACACCCTTGTACACACTTGTACAAGCTTGTACACGATTGTACACTCTTGTACACACTTGTGCAACCTTGTACACACTTGTACAACCTTGTAAACACTTGTACAACCTTGTACAAACCTGTACACCCTTGTACACACTTGTACACCCTTGTACAAACTTGTGCACCCTTGTACACATTTGTACAACCTTGTACAAACGTGTACACACTTGTACAAACTTGTACACACTTGTACAACCTTGTACACACTTGTACAACCTTGTACACACTTGTACAAGCTTGTACACACTTGTACAAACTTGTACACACTTGTACAACCTTGTACACACTTGTACAACCTTGTACACAATTGTAAAACCTTGTACACACTTGTACAACCTTGTACACACTTGTACAACCTTGTACACACTTGTACAACCTTGTACAACCTTGTACAAACTTGTACACACTTGTACAAACTTTTACATCCTTGTACACATTTGTACACCCTTGTACACACTTGTACAAACTTGTACATTCTTGTACATACTTGTACACCCTTGTACACACTTGTACAACCTTGTACAAACCTGTAAACCCTTGTACAAACTTGAAACAATCATGTACACGATTGTACAAGCTTGTACACGATTGTACACCCTTGTACACACTTGTGCACCCTTGTACACACTTGTACAACCTTGTACACACTTGTACAACCTTGTACACACTTGTACAACCTTGTACACACTTGTACAACCTTGTACACACTTGTACAACCTTGTACAACCTTGTACAAACTTGTACACACTTGTACAAACTTGTACACACTTGTACAAACTTGTACACCCTTGTACTCACTTGTACAACCTTGTACACACTTGTACAACCTTGTACACACTTGTACAACCTTGTACACACTTGTACAACCTTGTACACAATTGTACAACCTTGTACAACCTTGTACACACTTGTACAACCTTGTACACACTTGTACAACCTTGTACACACTTGTACAACCTTGTACACACTTGTACAACCTTGTACACAATTGTACACCTTTGTACACACTTGTACAACCTTGTCCACACTTGTACAACCTTGTACACACTTGTACAACCTTGTACACAATTTTTCAACCTTGTACACACTTATACAACTTTGTACACACTTGTACAACCTTGTACACACTTGTACAACCTTGTACACACTTGTACAACCTTGTACACACTTGTACAACCTTGTAAAAACCTGAACACCCTTGTACACACTTGTACAAGCTTGTACACACTTGTGCACCCTTGTACACACTTGTACAACCTTTTACAAACTTGTACACACTTGTACAAACTTGTACATTCTTGTACATACTTGTACACCCTTGTAAACACTTGTACAACCTTGTACAAACCTGTACACCCTTGTACACACTTGTACAAGCTTGTACACACTTGTACAAGCTTGTACACACTTGTACACCCTTGTACAAACTTGTGCACCCTTGTACACTTTTGTACACCCTTGTATACATTTGTACAACCTTGTACAAACTTGTACACAATTGTACAAACTTGTACATACTTGTACAAACTTGTACACCCTTGTACACACTTGTACAACCTTGTACACACTTGTACAACCTTGTACACACATGTACAACCTTGTACACAATTGTACAACCTTGTACAACCTTGTACACACTTGTACAACCTTGTACACACTTGTACAACCTTGTACACACTTGTACAACCTTGTACACACTTGTACACCTTTGTACACACTTGTACAACCTTGTACACACTTGTACAAGCTTGTACACACTTGTACAACCTTGTACACACTTTTTCAACCTTGTACACACTTATACAACCTTGTACACACTTGTACAACCTTTTATACACTTGTACAACCTTGTACACACTTGTACAACCTTGTACACACTTGTACAACCTTGTAAAAACTTGTACAACCTTGTACACACTTGTACACCCTTGTACACACTTGTACAAGCTTGTACACACTTGTACAACCTTGTACACACTTGTTCACCCTTGTACACACTTGTACAACCTTTTACAAACTTGTACACACTTGTACAAAATTGTACATTCTTGTACATACTTGTACATCCTTGTACACATTTGTACAACCTTGTACAAACCTGTACACCCTTGTACACACTTGTACAAGCTTGTACACACTTGTACACCCTTGTACAAACTTGTGCACCCTTGTACACTTTTGTACACCCTTGTACACATTTGTACAACCTTGTACAAACTTAAACACACTTGTACAAACATGTACACACTTGAACAACCATGTACACACTTGTACAACCTTGTACACACTTGTACAAGCTTGTACACACTTGTACAAACTTGTACACACTTGTACAACCTTGTACACACTTGTACAACCTTGTACACAATTGTAAAACCTTGTACACACTTGTACAACCTTGTACAAACCTGTACACCCTTGTACACACTTGTACAAGCTTGTACACGATTGTACACTCTTGTACACACTTGTGCAACCTTGTACACACTTGTACAACCTTGTAAACACTTGTACAACCTTGTACAAACCTGTACACCCTTGTACACACTTGTACACCCTTGTACAAACTTGTGCACCCTTGTACACATTTGTACAACCTTGTACAAACTTGTACACACTTGTACAAACTTGTACACACTTGTACAACCTTGTACACACTTGTACAACCTTGTACACACTTGTACAACCTTGTACAACCTTGTACAAACTTGTACACACTTGTACAAACTTTTACATCCTTGTACACATTTGTACACCCTTGTACACACTTGTACAAACTTGTACATTCTTGTACATACTTGTACACCCTTGTACACACTTGTACAACCTTGTACAAACCTGTAAACCCTTGTACAAACTTGAAACAAGCATGTACACGATTGTACAAGCTTGTACACGATTGTACACCCTTGTACACACTTGTGCACCCTTGTACACACTTGTACAACCTTGTACACACTTGTACAACCTTGTACACACTTGTACAACCTTGTACACACTTGTACAACCTTGTACACACTTGTACAACCTTGTACACACTTGTACAACCTTGTACAACCTTGTACAAACTTGTACACACTTGTACAAACTTTTACATCCTTGTACACATTTGTACATCCTTGTACACACTTGTACAAACTTGTACATTCTTGTACATACTTGTACACCCTTGTACACACTTGTACAAACTTGTACATTTTTGTACATACTTGTACACCCTTGTACACACTTGTACAACCTTGTACAAACCTGTAAACCCTTGTACAAGCTTGTACACACTTGTACAAGCTTGTACACACTTGTACACACTTGTACAAACTTGTACAACCTTGTACACACTTGTACAACCTTTTACAACCTTGTACAAACTTGTACACACTTGTACAAACTTTTACATCCTTGTACACATTTGTACATCCTTGTACACACTTGTACAAACTTGTACATTCTTGTACATACTTGTACATCCTTGTACACACTTGTACAAACTTGTACATTCTTGTACATACTTGTACTCCCTTGTAAACACTTGTACAACCTTGTACAAACCTGTACAACCTTGTACACACTTGTACAACCTTGTACACAATTGTAAAACATTGTACACACTTGTACAACCTTGTACAAACTTGTACACACTTGTACAAACTTTTACATCCTTGTACACATTTGTACACCCTTGTACAAACTTGTACAACCTTGTACAAACCTGTAAACCCTTGTACACACTTGTACAAGCTTGTACACGATTGTACAAGCTTGTACACGATTGTACACCCTTGTACACACTTGTGCACCCTTGTACACACTTGTACAACCTTGTACACACTTGTACAACCTTGTACACACTTGTACAACCTTGTACACACTTGTACAACCTTGTACACACTTGTACAACCTTGTACACACTTGTACAACCTTGTACAAACCTGTACACACTTGTACACACTTGTACAAGCTTGTACACGATTGTACACTCTTGTACACACTTGTGCAACCTTGTACACACTTGTACAACCTTGTAAACACTTGTACAACCTTGTACAAACCTGTACACCCTTGTACACACTTGTACACCCTTGTACAAACTTGTGCACCCTTGTACACTTTTGTACACCCTTGTACACATTTGTACAACCTTGGACAAACTTGTACACACTTGTACAAACTTGTACACACTTGTACAAGCTTGTACACACTTGTACAACCTTGTACACACTTTTTCAACCTTGTACACACTTATACAACCTTGTACACACTTGTACAACCTTTTATACACTTGTACAACCTTGTACAAACCTGTACAACCTTGTACACACTTGTACAACCTTGTACACAATTGTAAAACATTGTACACACTTGTACAACCTTGTACAAACTTGTACACACTTGTACAAACTTTTACATCCTTGTACACATTTGTACACCCTTGTACAAACTTGTACAACCTTGTACAAACCTGTACACCCTTGTACACACTTGTACAAGCTTGTACACACTTGTACACCCTTGTACAAACTTGTGCACCCTTGTACACTTTTGTACACCCTTGTACACATTTGTACAACCTTGTACAAACTTAAACACACTTGTACAAACATGTACACACTTGAACAACCATGTACACACTTGTACAACCTTGTACACACTTGTACAAGCTTGTACACACTTGTACAAACTTGTACACACTTGTACAACCTTGTACACACTTGTACAACCTTGTACACAATTGTAAAACCTTGTACACACTTGTACAACCTTGTACAAACCTGTACACCCTTGTACACACTTGTACAAGCTTGTACACGATTGTACACTCTTGTACACACTTGTGCAACCTTGTACACACTTGTACAACCTTGTAAACACTTGTACAACCTTGTACAAACCTGTACACCCTTGTACACACTTGTACACCCTTGTACAAACTTGTGCACCCTTGTACACATTTGTACAACCTTGTACAAACTTGTACACACTTGTACAAACTTGTACACACTTGTACAACCTTGTACACACTTGTACAACCTTGTACACACTTGTACAACCTTGTACAACCTTGTACAAACTTGTACACACTTGTACAAACTTTTACATCCTTGTACACATTTGTACACCCTTGTACACACTTGTACAAACTTGTACATTCTTGTACATACTTGTACACCCTTGTACACACTTGTACAACCTTGTACAAACCTGTAAACCCTTGTACAAACTTGAAACAAGCATGTACACGATTGTACAAGCTTGTACACGATTGTACACCCTTGTACACACTTGTGCACCCTTGTACACACTTGTACAACCTTGTACACACTTGTACAACCTTGTACACACTTGTACAACCTTGTACACACTTGTACAACCTTGTACACACTTGTACAACCTTGTACACACTTGTACAACCTTGTACAACCTTGTACAAACTTGTACACACTTGTACAAACTTTTACATCCTTGTACACATTTGTACATCCTTGTACACACTTGTACAAACTTGTACATTCTTGTACATACTTGTACACCCTTGTACACACTTGTACAAACTTGTACATTTTTGTACATACTTGTACACCCTTGTACACACTTGTACAACCTTGTACAAACCTGTAAACCCTTGTACAAGCTTGTACACACTTGTACAAGCTTGTACACACTTGTACACACTTGTACAAACTTGTACAACCTTGTACACACTTGTACAACCTTTTACAACCTTGTACAAACTTGTACACACTTGTACAAACTTTTACATCCTTGTACACATTTGTACATCCTTGTACACACTTGTACAAACTTGTACATTCTTGTACATACTTGTACATCCTTGTACACACTTGTACAAACTTGTACATTCTTGTACATACTTGTACTCCCTTGTAAACACTTGTACAACCTTGTACAAACCTGTACAACCTTGTACACACTTGTACAACCTTGTACACAATTGTAAAACATTGTACACACTTGTACAACCTTGTACAAACTTGTACACACTTGTACAAACTTTTACATCCTTGTACACATTTGTACACCCTTGTACAAACTTGTACAACCTTGTACAAACCTGTAAACCCTTGTACACACTTGTACAAGCTTGTACACGATTGTACAAGCTTGTACACGATTGTACACCCTTGTACACACTTGTGCACCCTTGTACACACTTGTACAACCTTGTACACACTTGTACAACCTTGTACACACTTGTACAACCTTGTACACACTTGTACAACCTTGTACACACTTGTACAACCTTGTACACACTTGTACAACCTTGTACAAACCTGTACACACTTGTACACACTTGTACAAGCTTGTACACGATTGTACACTCTTGTACACACTTGTGCAACCTTGTACACACTTGTACAACCTTGTAAACACTTGTACAACCTTGTACAAACCTGTACACCCTTGTACACACTTGTACACCCTTGTACAAACTTGTGCACCCTTGTACACTTTTGTACACCCTTGTACACATTTGTACAACCTTGGACAAACTTGTACACACTTGTACAAACTTGTACACACTTGTACAACCTTGTACACACTTGTACAACCTTGTACACACTTGTACAACCTTGTACAACCTTGTACAAACTTGTACACACTTGTACAAACTTTTACATTCTTGTACACATTTGTACACCCTTGTACACACTTGTACAAACTTGTACATTCTTGTACATACTTGTACACCCTTGTACACACTTGTACAACCTTGTACAAACCTGTAAACCCTTGTACAAACTTGAAACAATCATGTACACGATTGTACAAGCTTGTACACGATTGTACACCCTTGTACACACTTGTGCACCCTTGTACACACTTGTACAACCTTGTACACACTTGTACAACCTTGTACACACTTGTACAACCTTGTACACACTTGTACAACCTTGTACACACTTGTACAACCTTGTACAAACTTGTACACACTTGTACAAACTTGTACACACTTGTACAAACTTGTACACCCTTGTACTCACTTGTACAACCTTGTACACACTTGTACAACCTTGTACACACTTGTACAACCTTGTACACACTTGTACAACCTTGTACACAATTGTACAACCTTGTACAACCTTGTACACACTTGTACAACCTTGTACACACTTGTACAACCTTGTACACACTTGTACAACCTTGTACACACTTGTACAACCTTGTACACAATTGTACACCTTTGTACACACTTGTACAACCTTGTCCACACTTGTACAACCTTGTACACACTTGTACAACCTTGTACACAATTTTTCAACCTTGTACACACTTATACAACTTTGTACACACTTGTACAACCTTGTACACACTTGTACAACCTTGTACACACTTGTACAACCTTGTACACACTTGTACAACCTTGTAAAAACCTGAACACCCTTGTACACACTTGTACAAGCTTGTACACACTTGTGCACCCTTGTACACACTTGTACAACCTTTTACAAACTTGTACACACTTGTACAAACTTGTACATTCTTGTACATACTTGTACACCCTTGTAAACACTTGTACAACCTTGTACAAACCTGTACACCCTTGTACACACTTGTACAAGCTTGTACACACTTGTACAAGCTTGTACACACTTGTACACCCTTGTACAAACTTGTGCACCCTTGTACACTTTTGTACACCCTTGTATACATTTGTACAACCTTGTACAAACTTGTACACAATTGTACAAACTTGTACACACTTGTACAAACTTGTACACCCTTGTACACACTTGTACAACCTTGTACACACTTGTACAACCTTGTACACACATGTACAACCTTGTACACAATTGTACAACCTTGTACAACCTTGTACACACTTGTACAACCTTGTACACACTTGTACAACCTTGTACACACTTGTACAACCTTGTACACACTTGTACAACCTTGTACACACTTGTACACCTTTGTACACACTTGTACAACCTTGTACACACTTGTACAAGCTTGTACACACTTGTACAACCTTGTACACACTTTTTCAACCTTGTACACACTTATACAACCTTGTACACACTTGTACAACCTTTTATACACTTGTACAACCTTGTACACACTTGTACAACCTTGTACACACTTGTACAACCTTGTAAAAACTTGTACAACCTTGTACACACTTGTACACCCTTGTACACACTTGTACAAGCTTGTACACACTTGTACAACCTTGTACACACTTGTTCACCCTTGTACACACTTGTACAACCTTTTACAAACTTGTACACACTTGTACAAAATTGTACATTCTTGTACATACTTGTACATCCTTGTACACATTTGTACAACCTTGTACAAACCTGTACACCCTTGTACACACTTGTACAAGCTTGTACACACTTGTACACCCTTGTACAAACTTGTGCACCCTTGTACACTTTTGTACACCCTTGTACACATTTGTACAACCTTGTACAAACTTAAACACACTTGTACAAACATGTACACACTTGAACAACCATGTACACACTTGTACAACCTTGTACACACTTGTACAAGCTTGTACACACTTGTACAAACTTGTACACACTTGTACAACCTTGTACACACTTGTACAACCTTGTACACAATTGTAAAACCTTGTACACACTTGTACAACCTTGTACAAACCTGTACACCCTTGTACACACTTGTACAAGCTTGTACACGATTGTACACTCTTGTACACACTTGTGCAACCTTGTACACACTTGTACAACCTTGTAAACACTTGTACAACCTTGTACAAACCTGTACACCCTTGTACACACTTGTACACCCTTGTACAAACTTGTGCACCCTTGTACACATTTGTACAACCTTGTACAAACGTGTACACACTTGTACAAACTTGTACACACTTGTACAACCTTGTACACACTTGTACAACCTTGTACACACTTGTACAAGCTTGTACACACTTGTACAAACTTGTACACACTTGTACAACCTTGTACACACTTGTACAACCTTGTACACAATTGTAAAACCTTGTACACACTTGTACAACCTTGTACACACTTGTACAACCTTGTACACACTTGTACAACCTTGTACAACCTTGTACAAACTTGTACACACTTGTACAAACTTTTACATCCTTGTACACATTTGTACACCCTTGTACACACTTGTACAAACTTGTACATTCTTGTACATACTTGTACACCCTTGTACACACTTGTACAACCTTGTACAAACCTGTAAACCCTTGTACAAACTTGAAACAATCATGTACACGATTGTACAAGCTTGTACACGATTGTACACCCTTGTACACACTTGTGCACCCTTGTACACACTTGTACAACCTTGTACACACTTGTACAACCTTGTACACACTTGTACAACCTTGTACACACTTGTACAACCTTGTACACACTTGTACAACCTTGTACAACCTTGTACAAACTTGTACACACTTGTACAAACTTGTACACACTTGTACAAACTTGTACACCCTTGTACTCACTTGTACAACCTTGTACACACTTGTACAACCTTGTACACACTTGTACAACCTTGTACACACTTGTACAACCTTGTACACAATTGTACAACCTTGTACAACCTTGTACACACTTGTACAACCTTGTACACACTTGTACAACCTTGTACACACTTGTACAACCTTGTACACACTTGTACAACCTTGTACACAATTGTACACCTTTGTACACACTTGTACAACCTTGTCCACACTTGTACAACCTTGTACACACTTGTACAACCTTGTACACAATTTTTCAACCTTGTACACACTTATACAACTTTGTACACACTTGTACAACCTTGTACACACTTGTACAACCTTGTACACACTTGTACAACCTTGTACACACTTGTACAACCTTGTAAAAACCTGAACACCCTTGTACACACTTGTACAAGCTTGTACACACTTGTGCACCCTTGTACACACTTGTACAACCTTTTACAAACTTGTACACACTTGTACAAACTTGTACATTCTTGTACATACTTGTACACCCTTGTAAACACTTGTACAACCTTGTACAAACCTGTACACCCTTGTACACACTTGTACAAGCTTGTACACACTTGTACAAGCTTGTACACACTTGTACACCCTTGTACAAACTTGTGCACCCTTGTACACTTTTGTACACCCTTGTATACATTTGTACAACCTTGTACAAACTTGTACACAATTGTACAAACTTGTACATACTTGTACAAACTTGTACACCCTTGTACACACTTGTACAACCTTGTACACACTTGTACAACCTTGTACACACATGTACAACCTTGTACACAATTGTACAACCTTGTACAACCTTGTACACACTTGTACAACCTTGTACACACTTGTACAACCTTGTACACACTTGTACAACCTTGTACACACTTGTACACCTTTGTACACACTTGTACAACCTTGTACACACTTGTACAAGCTTGTACACACTTGTACAACCTTGTACACACTTTTTCAACCTTGTACACACTTATACAACCTTGTACACACTTGTACAACCTTTTATACACTTGTACAACCTTGTACACACTTGTACAACCTTGTACACACTTGTACAACCTTGTAAAAACTTGTACAACCTTGTACACACTTGTACACCCTTGTACACACTTGTACAAGCTTGTACACACTTGTACAACCTTGTACACACTTGTTCACCCTTGTACACACTTGTACAACCTTTTACAAACTTGTACACACTTGTACAAAATTGTACATTCTTGTACATACTTGTACATCCTTGTACACATTTGTACAACCTTGTACAAACCTGTACACCCTTGTACACACTTGTACAAGCTTGTACACACTTGTACACCCTTGTACAAACTTGTGCACCCTTGTACACTTTTGTACACCCTTGTACACATTTGTACAACCTTGTACAAACTTAAACACACTTGTACAAACATGTACACACTTGAACAACCATGTACACACTTGTACAACCTTGTACACACTTGTACAAGCTTGTACACACTTGTACAAACTTGTACACACTTGTACAACCTTGTACACACTTGTACAACCTTGTACACAATTGTAAAACCTTGTACACACTTGTACAACCTTGTACAAACCTGTACACCCTTGTACACACTTGTACAAGCTTGTACACGATTGTACACTCTTGTACACACTTGTGCAACCTTGTACACACTTGTACAACCTTGTAAACACTTGTACAACCTTGTACAAACCTGTACACCCTTGTACACACTTGTACACCCTTGTACAAACTTGTGCACCCTTGTACACATTTGTACAACCTTGTACAAACTTGTACACACTTGTACAAACTTGTACACACTTGTACAACCTTGTACACACTTGTACAACCTTGTACACACTTGTACAACCTTGTACAACCTTGTACAAACTTGTACACACTTGTACAAACTTTTACATCCTTGTACACATTTGTACACCCTTGTACACACTTGTACAAACTTGTACATTCTTGTACATACTTGTACACCCTTGTACACACTTGTACAACCTTGTACAAACCTGTAAACCCTTGTACAAACTTGAAACAAGCATGTACACGATTGTACAAGCTTGTACACGATTGTACACCCTTGTACACACTTGTGCACCCTTGTACACACTTGTACAACCTTGTACACACTTGTACAACCTTGTACACACTTGTACAACCTTGTACACACTTGTACAACCTTGTACACACTTGTACAACCTTGTACACACTTGTACAACCTTGTACAACCTTGTACAAACTTGTACACACTTGTACAAACTTTTACATCCTTGTACACATTTGTACATCCTTGTACACACTTGTACAAACTTGTACATTCTTGTACATACTTGTACACCCTTGTACACACTTGTACAAACTTGTACATTTTTGTACATACTTGTACACCCTTGTACACACTTGTACAACCTTGTACAAACCTGTAAACCCTTGTACAAGCTTGTACACACTTGTACAAGCTTGTACACACTTGTACACACTTGTACAAACTTGTACAACCTTGTACACACTTGTACAACCTTTTACAACCTTGTACAAACTTGTACACACTTGTACAAACTTTTACATCCTTGTACACATTTGTACATCCTTGTACACACTTGTACAAACTTGTACATTCTTGTACATACTTGTACATCCTTGTACACACTTGTACAAACTTGTACATTCTTGTACATACTTGTACTCCCTTGTAAACACTTGTACAACCTTGTACAAACCTGTACAACCTTGTACACACTTGTACAACCTTGTACACAATTGCAAAACATTGTACACACTTGTACAACCTTGTACAAACTTGTACACACTTGTACAAACTTTTACATCCTTGTACACATTTGTACACCCTTGTACAAACTTGTACAACCTTGTACAAACCTGTAAACCCTTGTACACACTTGTACAAGCTTGTACACGATTGTACAAGCTTGTACACGATTGTACACCCTTGTACACACTTGTGCACCCTTGTACACACTTGTACAACCTTGTACACACTTGTACAACCTTGTACACACTTGTACAACCTTGTACACACTTGTACAACCTTGTACACACTTGTACAACCTTGTACACACTTGTACAACCTTGTACAAACCTGTACACACTTGTACACACTTGTACAAGCTTGTACACGATTGTACACTCTTGTACACACTTGTGCAACCTTGTACACACTTGTACAACCTTGTAAACACTTGTACAACCTTGTACAAACCTGTACACCCTTGTACACACTTGTACACCCTTGTACAAACTTGTGCACCCTTGTACACTTTTGTACACCCTTGTACACATTTGTACAACCTTGGACAAACTTGTACACACTTGTACAAACTTGTACACACTTGTACAACCTTGTACACACTTGTACAACCTTGTACACACTTGTACAACCTTGTACAACCTTGTACAAACTTGTACACACTTGTACAAACTTTTACATCCTTGTACACATTTGTACACCCTTGTACACACTTGTACAAACTTGTACATTCTTGTACATACTTGTACACCCTTGTACACACTTGTACAACCTTGTACAAACCTGTAAACCCTTGTACAAACTTGAAACAATCATGTACACGATTGTACAAGCTTGTACACGATTGTACAACCCTTGTACACACTTGTGCACCCTTGTACACACTTGTACAACCTTGTACACACTTGTACAACCTTGTACACACTTGTACAACCTTGTACACACTTGTACAACCTTGTACACACTTGTACAACCTTGTACAACCTTGTACAAACTTGTACACACTTGTACAAACTTGTACACACTTGTACAAACTTGTACACCCTTGTACTCACTTGTACAACCTTGTACACACTTGTACAACCTTGTACACACTTGTACAACCTTGTACACACTTGTACAACCTTGTACACAATTGTACAACCTTGTACAACCTTGTACACACTTGTACAACCTTGTACACACTTGTACAACCTTGTACACACTTGTACAACCTTGTACACACTTGTACAACCTTGTACACAATTGTACACCTTTGTACACACTTGTACAACCTTGTCCACACTTGTACAACCTTGTACACACTTGTACAACCTTGTACACAATTTTTCAACCTTGTACACACTTATACAACTTTGTACACACTTGTACAACCTTGTACACACTTGTACAACCTTGTACACACTTGTACAACCTTGTACACACTTGTACAACCTTGTACACACTTGTACAACCTTGTAAAAACCTGAACACCCTTGTACACACTTGTACAAGCTTGTACACACTTGTGCACCCTTGTACACACTTGTACACCCTTGTACACACTTGTACAACCTTTTACAAACTTGTACACACTTGTACAAACTTGTACATTCTTGTACATACTTGTACACCCTTGTAAACACTTGTACAACCTTGTACAAACCTGTACACCCTTGTACACACTTGTACAAGCTTGTACACACTTGTACAAGCTTGTACACACTTGTACAACCTTGTACAAACTTGTGCACCCTTGTACACTTTTGTACACCCTTGTATACATTTGTACAACCTTGTACAAACTTGTACACAATTGTACAAACTTGTACACACTTGTACAAACTTGTACACCCTTGTACACACTTGTACAACCTTGTACAAACTTGTACAACCTTGTACACACATGTACAACCTTGTACACAATTGTACAACCTTGTACAACCTTGTACACACTTGTACAACCTTGTACACACTTGTACAACCTTGTACACACTTGTACAACCTTGTACACACTTGTACAACCTTGTACACACTTGTACACCTTTGTACACACTTGTACAACCTTGTACACACTTGTACAAGCTTGTACACACTTGTACAACCTTGTACACACTTTTTCAACCTTGTACACACTTATACAACCTTGTACACACTTGTACAACCTTTTATACACTTGTACAACCTTGTACACACTTGTACAACCTTGTACACACTTGTACAACCTTGTAAAAACATGTACAACCTTGTACACACTTGTACTCCCTTGTACACACTTGTACAAGCTTGTACACACTTGTACAACCTTGTACACACTTGTTCACCCTTGTACACACTTGTACAACCTTTTACAAACTTGTACACACTTGTACAAAATTGTACATTCTTGTACATACTTGTACATCCTTGTACACATTTGTACAACCTTGTACAAACCTGTACACCCTTGTACACACTTGTACAAGCTTGTACACACTTGTACACCCTTGTACAAACTTGTGCACCCTTGTACACTTTTGTACACCCTTGTACACATTTGTACAACCTTGTACAAACTTAAACACACTTGTACAAACATGTACACACTTGAACAACCATGTACACACTTGTACAACCTTGTACACACTTGTACAAGCTTGTACACACTTGTACAAACTTGTACACACTTGTACAACCTTGTACACACTTGTACAACCTTGTACACAATTGTAAAACCTTGTACACACTTGTACAACCTTGTACAAACCTGTACACCCTTGTACACACTTGTACAAGCTTGTACACGATTGTACACTCTTTTACACACTTGTGCAACCTTGTACACACTTGTACAACCTTGTAAACATTTGTACAACCTTGTACAAACCTGTACACCCTTGTACACACTTGTACACCCTTGTACAAACTTGTGCACCCTTGTACACATTTGTACAACCTTGTACAAACTTGTACACACTTGTACAAACTTGTACACACTTGTACAACCTTGTACACACTTGTACAACCTTGTACACACTTGTACAACCTTGTACAACCTTCTACAAACTTGTACACACTTGTACAAACTTTTACATCCTTGTACACATTTGTACACCCTTGTACACACTTGTACAAACTTGTACATTCTTGTACATACTTGTACACCCTTGTACACACTTGTACAACCTTGTACAAACCTGTAAACCCTTGTACAAACTTGAAACAAGCATGTACACGATTGTACAAGCTTGTACACGATTGTACACCCTTGTACACACTTGTGCACCCTTGTACACACTTGTACAACCTTGTACACACTTGTACAACCTTGTACACACTTGTACAACCTTGTACACACTTGTACAACCTTGTACACACTTGTACAACCTTGTACAACCTTGTACAAACTTGTACACACTTGTACAAACTTTTACATCCTTGTACACATTTGTACATCCTTGTACACACTTGTACAAACTTGTACATTCTTGTACATACTTGTACACCCTTGTACACACTTGTACAAACTTGTACATTCTTGAACATACTTGTACACCCTTGTACACACTTGTACAACCTTGTACAAACCTGTAAACCCTTGTACAAGCTTGTACACACTTGTACAAGCTTGTACACACTTGTACACACTTGTACAAACTTGTACAACCTTGTACACACTTGTACAACCTTGTACAACCTTGTACAAACTTGTACACACTTGTACAAACTTTTACATCCTTGTACACATTTGTACATCCTTGTACACACTTGTACAAACTTGTACATTCTTGTACATACTTGTACATCCTTGTACACACTTGTACAAACTTGTACATTCTTGTACATACTTGTACTCCCTTGTAAACACTTGTACAACCTTGTACAAACCTGTACAACCTTGTACACACTTGTACAACCTTGTACACAATTGTAAAACATTGTACACACTTGTACAACCTTGTACAAACTTGTACACACTTGTACAAACTTTTACATCCTTGTACACATTTGTACACCCTTGTACAAAATTGTACAACCTTGTACAAACCTGTAAACCCTTGTACACACTTGTACAAGCTTGTACACGATTGTACAAGCTTGTACACGATTGTACACCCTTGTACACACTTGTGCACCCTTGTACACACTTGTACAACCTTGTACACACTTGTACAACCTTGTACACACTTGTACAACCTTGTACACACTTGTACAACCTTGTACACACTTGTACAACCTTGTACACACTTGTACAACCTTGTACACACTTGTACAACCTTGTACACAATTGTACACGTTTGTACAACCTTGTACAAACTTGTACACACTTGTACAACCTTGTACAAACTTGTACACACTTGTACAACCTTGTACAAACTTGTGCACCCTTGTACACTTTTGTACACCCTTGTATACATTTGTACAACCTTGTACAAACTTGTACACAATTGTACAAACTTGTACACACTTGTACAAACTTGTACACCCTTGTACACACTTGTACAACCTTGTACACACTTGTACAACCTTGTACACACATGTACAACCTTGTACACAATTGTACAACCTTGTACAACCTTGTACACACTTGTACAACCTTGTACACACTTGTACAACCTTGTACACACTTGTACAACCTTGTACACACTTGTACACCTTTGTACACACTTGTACAACCTTGTACACACTTGTACAAGCTTGTACACACTTGTACAAGCTTGTACACACTTGTACAACCTTGTACACACTTTTTCAACCTTGTACACACTTATACAACCTTGTACACACTTGTACAACCTTTTATACACTTGTACAACCTTGTACACACTTGTACAACCTTGTACACACTTGTACAACCTTGTAAAAACTTGTACAACCTTGTACACACTTGTACACCCTTGTACACACTTGTACAAGCTTGTACACACTTGTACAACCTTGTACACACTTGTTCACCCTTGTACACACTTGTACAACCTTTTACAAACTTGTACACACTTGTACAAAATTGTACATTCTTGTACATACTTGTACATCCTTGTACACATTTGTACAACCTTGTACAAACCTGTACACCCTTGTACACACTTGTACAAGCTTGTACACACTTGTACACCCTTGTACAAACTTGTGCACCCTTGTACACTTTTGTACACCCTTGTACACATTTGTACAACCTTGTACAAACTTAAACACACTTGTACAAACATGTACACACTTGAACAACCATGTACACACTTGTACAACCTTGTACACACTTGTACAAGCTTGTACACACTTGTACAAACTTGTACACACTTGTACAACCTTGTACACACTTGTACAACCTTGTACACAATTGTAAAACCTTGTACACACTTGTACAACCTTTTACAAACCTGTACACCCTTGTACACACTTGTACAAGCTTGTACACGATTGTACACTCTTGTACACACTTGTGCAACCTTGTACACACTTGTACAACCTTGTAAACACCTTACAACCTTGTACAAACCTGTACACCCTTGTACACACTTGTACACCCTTGTACAAACTTGTGCACCCTTGTACACATTTGTACAACCTTGTACAAACTTGTACACACTTGTACAAACTTGTACACACTTGTACAACCTTGTACACACTTGTACAACCTTGTACACACTTGTACAACCTTGTACAACCTTGTACAAACTTGTACACACTTGTACAAACTTTTACATCCTTGTACACATTTGTACACCCTTGTACACACTTGTACAAACTTGTACATTCTTGTACATACTTGTACACCCTTGTACACACTTGTACAACCTTGTACAAACCTGTAAACCCTTGTACAAACTTGAAACAAGCATGTACACGATTGTACAAGCTTGTACACGATTGTACACCCTTGTACACACTTGTGCACCCTTGTACACACTTGTACAACCTTGTACACACTTGTACAACCTTGTACACACTTGTACAACCTTGTACACACTTGTACAACCTTGTACACACTTGTACAACCTTGTACAACCTTGTACAAACTTGTACACACTTGTACAAACTTTTACATCCTTGTACACATTTGTACATCCTTGTACACACTTGTACAAACTTGTACATTCTTGTACATACTTGTACACCCTTGTACACACTTGTACAAACTTGTACATTCTTGTACATACTTGTACACCCTTGTACACACTTGTACAACCTTGTACAAACCTGTAAACCCTTGTACAAGCTTGTACACACTTGTACAAGCTTGTACACACTTGTACACACTTGTACAAACTTGTACAACCTTGTACACACTTGTACAAGCTTGTACACACTTGTACACACTTGTACAAACTTGTACAACCTTGTACACACTTGTACAACCTTGTACAACCTTGTACAAACTTGTACACACTTGTACAAACTTTTACATCCTTGTACACATTTGTACATCCTTGTACACACTTGTACAAACTTGTACATTCTTGTACATACTTGTACATCCTTGTACACACTTGTACAAACTTGTACATTCTTGTACATACTTGTACTCCCTTGTAAACACTTGTACAACCTTGTACAAACCTGTACAACCTTGTACACACTTGTACAACCTTGTACACAATTGTAAAACATTGTACACACTTGTACAACCTTGTACAAACTTGTACACACTTGTACAAACTTTTACATCCTTGTACACATTTGTACACCCTTGTACAAACTTGTACAACCTTGTACAAACCTGTAAACCCTTGTACACACTTGTACAAGCTTGTACACGATTGTACAAGCTTGTACACGATTGTACACCCTTGTACACACTTGTGCACCCTTGTACACACTTGTACAACCTTGTACACACTTGTACAACCTTGTACACACTTGTACAACCTTGTACACACTTGTACAACCTTGTACACAATTGTACAACCTTGTACACACTTGTACAACCTTGTACACACTCGTACAACCTTGTACACAATTGTACACGTTTGTACAACCTTGTACAAACTTGTACACACTTGTACAACCTTGTACAAACTTGTACACACTTGTACAACCTTGTACAAACTTGTGCACCCTTGTACACTTTTGTACACCCTTGTGTACATTTGTACAACCTTGTACAAACTTGTACACACTTGTACAACCTTGTACACAATTGTAAAACCTTGTACAACCATGTACACACTTGTACAACTTTGTACACAATTGTACAACCTTGTACACACTTGTACACCTTTGTACACACTTGTACAACCTTGTACACTATGGTACAACCTTGTACACACTTGTACAACCTTGTACACACTTGTACAACCTTTTACAAACTTGTACACACTTGTACAAACTTGTACATTCTTTTGTACACCCTTGTAAACACTTGTACAACCTTGTACAAACCTGTACACCCTTGTACACACTTGTACAAGCTTGTACACACTTGTACAAGCTTGTACACACTTGTACACCCTTGTACAAACTTGTGCACCCTTGTACACTTTTGTACACCCTTGTATACATTTGTACAACCTTGTACAAACTTGTACACACTTGTACAAACTTGTACACACTGGTACAAACTTGTACACCCTTGTACTTATTGTACAATCTTGTACACACTTGTACAACCTTGTACACAATTGTACAACCTTGTACAACCATGTACACACTTGTACAACCTTGTACACACTTGTACAAGCTTGTACACACTTGTACAACCTTGTACACACTTGTACAACCTTGTTCAAACTTGTGCACCCTTGTACACACTTGTACACCCTTGTACACACTTGTACAACCTTTAACAAACTTGTACACACTTGTACAAACTTGTACATTCTTGTACATACTTGTACACCCTTGTCAACACTTGTACAACCTTGTACAAACCTGTACACCCTTGTACACACTTGTACAAGCTTGTACACGATTGTACACCCTTGTACACACTTGTGCACCCTTGTACACACTTGTACACCCTTGTACACACTTGTACAACCTTTTCCAAACTTGTACACACTTGTACAAACTTTTACATTCTTGTACATACTTGTACACCCTTGTAAACACTTGTACAACCTTGTACAAACCTGTACACCCTTGTACACACTTGTACAAGCTTGTACACACTTGTACACCCTTGTACAAACTTGTGCACCCTTGTACACTTTTGTACACCCTTGTATACATTTGTACAACCTTGTACAAACTTGTACACACTTGTACAAACTTGTACACACTTGTACAAACTTGTACACCCTTGTACACACTTGTACAACCTTGTACACACTTGTACAACCTTGTACACAATTGTACAACCTTGTACAACCTTGTACACACTTGTTCAACCTTGTACACACTTGTACAACCTTGTACACACTTGTACACCTTTGTACACACTTGTACAACCTTGTACACACTTGTACAACCTTGTACACACTTGTACAACCTTGTACACACTTGTACAACCTTGTACACACTTGTACACACTTGTACAAACTTGTACATTCTTGTACATACTTGTACACCCTTGGAAACACTTGTACAACCTTGTACAAACCTGTACACCCTTGTACACACTTGTACAAGCTTGTACACACTTGTACAAGCTTGTACACACTTGTACACCCTTGTACAAACTTGTGCACCCTTGTACACTTTTGTACACCCTTGTATACTTTTGTACAACCTTGTACAAACTTGTACACACTTGTACAAACTTGTACACACTTGTACAAACTTGTACACCCTTTTACTCACTTGTACAACCTTGTACACACTTGTACAACCTTGTACACACTTGTACAACCTTGTACACACTTGTACAACCTTGTACACAACTGTACAACCTTGTACAACCTTGTACACACTTGTACAACCTTGTACACACTTGTACAACCTTGTACACACTTGTACAACCTTGTACACACTTGTACAACCTTGTACACACTTGTACAACCTTGTACACAATTGTACACCTTTGTACACACTTGTACAACCTTGTCCACATTTGTACAACCTTGTACACACTTGTACAACCTTGTACACAATTTTTCAACCTTGTACACACTTATACAACCTTGTACACACTTGTACAACCTTGTACACACTTGTACAACCTTGTACACACTTGTACAACCTTGTACACACTTGTACAACCTTGTAAAAACTTGTACAACCTTGTACACACTTGTACACCCTTGTACACACTTTTACACCCTTGTACACACTTGTACAAGCTTGTACACACTTGTACACCCTTGTACACACTTGTACAAGCTTGTACACACTTGTACAACCTTGTACACACTTGTACACCCTTGTACACACTTGTACAACCTTTTACAAACTTGTACACACTTGTACAAAATTGTATATTCTTGTACATACTTGTACATCCTTGTACACACTTGTACAACCTTGTACAAACCTGAACACCCTTGTACACACTTGTACAAGCTTGTACACACTTGTGCACCCTTGTACACACTTGTACACCCTTGTACACACTTGTACAACCTTTTACAAACTTGTACACACTTGTACAAACTTGTACATTCTTGTACATACTTGTACACCCTTGTAAACACTTGTACAACCTTGTACAAACCTGTACACCCTTGTACACACTTGTACAAGCTTGTACACACTTGTACAAGCTTGTACACACTTGTACACCCTTGTACAAACTTGTGCACCCTTGTACACTTTTGTACACCCTTGTATACATTTGTACAACCTTGTACAAACTTGTACACAATTGTACAAACTTGTACACACTTGTACAAACTTGTACACCCTTGTACACACTTGTACAACCTTGTACACACTTGTACAACCTTGTACACACATGTACAACCTTGTACACAATTGTACAACCTTGTACAACCTTGTACACACTTGTACAACCTTGTACACACTTGTACAACCTTGTACACACTTGTACAACCTTGTACACCTTTGTACACCTTTGTACACACTTGTACAACCTTGTACACACTTGTACAACCTTGTACACACTTGTACAACCTTGTACACACTTTTTCAACCTTGTACACACTTATACAACCTTGTACACACTTGTACAACCTTGTATACACTTGTACAACCTTGTACACACTTGTACAACCTTGTACACACTTGTACAACCTTGTAAAAACTTGTACAACCTTGTACACACTTGTACACCCTTGTACACACTTGTACAAGCTTGTACACACTTGTACAACCTTGTACACACTTGTTCACCCTTGTACACACTTGTACAACCTTTTACAAACTTGTACACACTTGTACAAAATTGTACATTCTTGTACATACTTGTACATCCTTGTACACATTTGTACAACCTTGTACAAACCTGTACACCATTGTACACACTTGTACAAGCTTGTACACACTTGTACACCCTTGTACAAACTTGTGCACCCTTGTACACTTTTGTACACCCTTGTACACATTTGTACAACCTTGTACAAGCTTAAACACACTTGTACAAACATGTACACACTTGAACAACCATGTACACACTTGTACAACCTTGTACACACTTGTACAAGCTTGTACACACTTGTACAAACTTGTACACACTTGTACAACCTTGTACACACTTGTACAACCTTGTAAATAATTGTAAAACCTTGTACACACTTGTACAACCTTGTACAAACCTGTACACCCTTGTACACACTTGTACAAGCTTGTACACGATTGTACACTCTTGTACACACTTGTGCAACCTTGTACACACTTGTACAACCTTGTAAACACTTGTACAACCTTGTACAAACCTGTACACCCTTGTACACACTTGTACACCCTTGTACAAACTTGTGCACCCTTGTACACTTTTGTACACCCTTGTACACATTTGTACAACCTTGTACAAACTTGTACACACTTGTACAAACTTGTACACACTTGTACAACCTTGTACACACTTGTACAACCTTGTACACACTTGTACAACCTTGTACAACCTTGTACAAACTTGTACACACTTGTACAAACTTTTACATCCTTGTACACATTTGTACACCCTTGTACACACTTGTACAAACTTGTACATTCTTGTACATACTTGTACACCCTTGTACACACTTGTACAACCTTGTACAAACCTGTAAACCCTTGTACAAACTTGAAACAAGCATGTACACGATTGTACAAGCTTGTACACGATTGTACACCCTTGTACACACTTGTGCACCCTTGTACACACTTGTACAACCTTGTACACACTTGTACAACCTTGTACACACTTGTACAACCTTGTACACACTTGTACAACCTTGTACACACTTGTACAACCTTGTACAACCTTGTACAAACTTGTACACACTTGTACAAACTTGTACACATTTGTACAAACTTGTACACCCTTGTACTCACTTGTACAACCTTGTACACACTTGTACAACCTTGTACACACTTGTACAACCTTGTACACACTTGTACAACCTTGTACACAATTGTACAACCTTGTACAACCTTGTACACACTTGTACAACCTTGTACACACTTGTACAACCTTGTACACACTTGTACAACCTTGTACACACTTGTACAACCTTGTACACAATTGTACACCTTTGTACACACTTGTACAACCTTGTCTACACTTGTACAACCTTGTACACACTTGTACAACCTTGTACACAATTTTTCAACCTTGTACACACTTATACAACTTTGTACACACTTGTACAACCTTGTACACACTTGTACAACCTTGTACACACTTGTACAACCTTGTACACACTTGTACAACCTTGTAAAAACTTGTACAACCTTGTACACACTTGTACACCCTTGTACACACTTGTACACCCTTGTACACACTTGTACAAGCTTGTACACACTTGTACACCCTTGTACACACTTGTACAAGCTTGTACACACTTGTACAACCTTGTACACACTTGTACACCCTTGTACACACTTGTACAACCTTTTACAAACTTGTACACACTTGTACAAAATTGTATATTCTTGTACATACTTGTACATCCTTGTACACACTTGTACAACCTTGTACAAACCTGAACACCCTTGTACACACTTGTACAAGCTTGTACACACTTGTGCACCCTTGTACACACTTGTACACCCTTGTACACACTTGTACAACCTTTTACAAACTTGTACACACTTGTACAAACTTGTACATTCTTGTACATACTTGTACACCCTTGTAAACACTTGTACAACCTTGTACAAATCTGTACACCCTTGTACACACTTGTACAAGCTTGTACACACTTGTACAAGCTTGTACACACTTGTACACCCTTGTACAAACTTGTGCACCCTTGTACACTTTTGTACACCCTTGTATACATTTGTACAACCTTGTACAAACTTGTACACAATTGTACAAACTTGTACACACTTGTACAAACTTGTACACCCTTGTACAAACTTGTACAACCTTGTACACACTTGTACAACCTTGTACACACATGTACAACCTTGTACACAATTGTACAACCTTGTACAACATTGTACACACTTGTACAACCTTGTACACACTTGTACAACCTTGTACACACTTGTACAACCTTGTACACACTTGTACACCTTTGTACACACTTGTACAACCTTGTACACACTTGTACAACCTTGTACACACTTGTACAACCTTGTACACACTTTTTCAACCTTGTACACACTTATACAACCTTGTACACACTTGTACAACCTTGTATACACTTGTACAACCTTGTACACACTTGTACAACCTTGTACACACTTGTACAACCTTGTAAAAACTTGTACAACCTTGTACACACTTGTACACCCTTGTACACACTTGAACAAGCTTGTACACACTTGTACAACCTTGTACACACTTGTTCACCCTTGTACACACTTGTACAACCTTTTACAAACTTGTACACACTTGTACAAAATTGTACATTCTTGTACATACTTGTACATCCTTGTACACATTTGTACAACCTTGTACAAACCTGTACACCCTTGTACACACTTGTACAAGCTTGTACACACTTGTACACCCTTGTACACACTTGTTCACCCTTGTACACACTTGTACAACCTTTTACAAACTTGTACACACTTGTACAAAATTGTACATTCTTGTACATACTTGTACATCCTTGTACACATTTGTACAACCTTGTACAAACCTGTACACCCTTGTACACATTTGTACAACCTTGTACAAACTTAAACACACTTGTACAAACATGTACACACTTGAACAACCATGTACACACTTGTACAACCTTGTACACACTTGTACAAGCTTGTACACACTTGTACAAACTTGTACACACTTGTACAACCTTGTACACACTTGTACAACCTTGTACACAATTGTAAAACCTTGTACACACTTGTACAACCTTGTACAAACCTGTACACCCTTGTACACACTTGTACAAGCTTGTACACGATTGTACACTCTTGTACACACTTGTGCAACCTTGTACACACTTGTACAACCTTGTAAACACTTGTACAACCTTGTACAAACCTGTACACCCTTGTACACACTTGTACACCCTTGTACAAACTTGTGCACCCTTGTACACTTTTGTACACCCTTGTACACATTTGTACAACCTTGTACAAACTTGTACACACTTGTACAAACTTGTACACACTTGTACAACCTTGTACACACTTGTACAACCTTGTACACACTTGTACAACCTTGTACAACCTTGTACAAACTTGTACACACTTGTACAAACTTTTACATCCTTGTACACATTTGTACACCCTTGTACACACTTGTACAAACTTGTACATTCTTGTACATACTTGTAAACCCTTGTACACATTTGTACAACCTTGTACAAACCTGTAAACCCTTGTACAAACTTAAAAAAGCATGTACACGATTGTACAAGCTTGTACACGATTGTACACCCTTGTACACACTTGTGCACCCTTGTACACACTTGTACAACCTTGTACACACTTGTACAACCTTGTACACACTTGTACAACCTTGTACACACTTGTACAACCTTGTACACACTTGTACAACCTTGTACACACTTGTACAACCTTGTACAACCTTGTACAAACTTGTACACACTTGTACAAACTTTTACATCCTTGTACACATTTGTACATCCTTGTACACACTTGTACAAACTTGTACATTCTTGTACATACTTGTACACCCTTGTACACACTTGTACAAACTTGTACATTCTTGTACATACTTGTACACCCTTGTACACACTTGTACAACCTTGTACAAACCTGTAAACCCTTGTACAAGCTTGTACACACTTGTACAAGCTTGTACACACTTGTACACCCTTGTACAAACTTGTACAACCTTGTACACACTTGTACAACCTTGTACAACCTTGTACAAACTTGTACACACTTGTACAAACTTTTACATCCTTGTACACATTTGTACATCCTTGTACACACTTGTACAAACTTGTACATTCTTGTACATACTTGTACATCCTTGTACACACTTGTACAAACTTGTACATTCTTGTACATACTTGTACACCCTTGTACACACTTGTACAAACTTGTACATTCTTGTACATACTTGTACACCCTTGTAAACACTTGTACAACCTTGTACAAACCTGTACACCCTTGTACACACTTGTACAAGCTTGTACACACTTGTACAAGCTTGTACACACTTGTACACCCTTGTACAAACTTGTGCACCCTTGTACACTTTTGTACACCCTTGTATACATTTGTACAACCTTGTACAAACTTGTACACAATTGTACAAACTTGTACACACTTGTACAAACTTGTACACCCTTGTACACACTTGTACAACCTTGTACACACTTGTACAACCTTGTACACACATGTACAACCTTGTACACAATTGTACAACCTTGTACAACCTTGTACACACTTGTACAACCTTGTACACACTTTTACAACCTTGTACACACTTGTACAACCTTGTACACACTTGTACACCTTTGTACACACTTGTACAACCTTGTACACACTTGTACAACCTTGTACACACTTGTACAACCTTGTACACACTTTTTCAACCTTGTACACACTTATACAACCTTGTACACACTTGTACAACCTTGTATACACTTGTACAACCTTGTACACACTTGTACAACCTTGTACACACTTGTACAACCTTGTAAAAACTTGTACAACCTTGTACACACTTGTACACCCTTGTACACACTTGTACACCCTTGTACACACTTGTACAAGCTTGTACACACTTGTACAACCTTGTACACACTTGTACACACTTGTGCACCCTTGTACACTTTTGTACACCCTTGTACACATTTGTACAACCTTGTACAAACTTAAACACACTTGTACAAACATGTACACACTTGAACAACCTTGTACACACTTGTACAACCTTGTACACACTTGTACAAGCTTGTACACACTTGTACAAACTTGTACACACTTGTACAACCTTGTACACACTTGTACAACCTTGTACACAATTGTAAAACCTTGTACACACTTGTACAACCTTGTACACACTTGTACAACCTTGTACACACTTGTACAACCTTGTACAACCTTGTACAAACTTGTACACACTTGTACAAACTTTTACATCCTTGTACACATTTGTACACCCTTGTACACACTTGTACAACCTTGTACACAATTGTAAAACCTTGTACAACCATGTACACACTTGTACAACTTTGTACACACTTGTACAACCTTGTACACACTTGTACATCTTTGTACACACTTGTACAACCTTGTACACTATGGTACAACCTTGTACACACTTGTACAACCTTGTACACACTTGTACAACCTTTTACAAACTTGTACACACTTGTACAAACTTGTACATTCTTTTGTACACCCTTGTAAACACTTGTACACACTTGTACAAACTTGTACACCCTTGTACACATTGTACAACCTTGTACACACTTGTACAACCTTGTACACAATTGTACAACCTTGTACAACCATGTACACACTTGTACAACCTTGTACACACTTGTACAAGCTTGTACACACTTGTACAACCTTGTACACACTTGTACAACCTTGTTCAAACTTGTGCACCCTTGTACACACTTGTACACCCTTGTACACACTTGTACAACCTTTAACAAACTTGTACACACTTGTACAAACTTGTACATTCTTGTACATACTTGTACACCCTTGTCAACACTTGTACAACCTTGTACAAACCTGTACACCCTTGTACACACTTGTACAAGCTTGTACACGATTGTACACCCTTGTACACACTTGTGCACCCTTGTACACACTTGTACACCCTTGTACACACTTGTACAACCTTTTACAAACTTGTACACACTTGTACAAACTTTTACATTCTTGTACATACTTGTACACCCTTGTAAACACTTGTACAACCTTGTACAAACCTGTACACCCTTGTACACACTTGTACAAGCTTGTACACACTTGTACACCCTTGTACAAACTTGTGCACCCTTGTACACTTTTGTACACCCTTGTATACATTTGTACAACCTTGTACAAACTTGTACACACTTGTACAAACTTGTACACACTTGTACAAACTTGTACACCCTTGTACACACTTGTACAACCTTGTACACACTTGTACAACCTTGTACACAATTGTACAACCTTGTACAACCTTGTACACACTTGTTCAACCTTGTACACACTTGTACAACCTTGTACACACTTGTACACCTTTGTACACACTTGTACAACCTTGTACACACTTGTACAACCTTGTACACACTTGTACAACCTTGTACACACTTGTACAACCTTGTACACACTTGTACACACTTGTACAAACTTGTACATTCTTGTACATACTTGTACACCCTTGTAAACACTTGTACAACCTTGTACAAACCTGTACACCCTTGTACACACTTGTACAAGCTTGTACACACTTGTACAAGCTTGTACACACTTGTACAAGCTTGTACACACTTGTACACACTTGTACAAACTTGTGCACCCTTGTACACTTTTGTACACCCTTGTATACATTTGTACAACCTTGTACAAACTTGTACACACTTGTACAAACTTGTACACACTTGTACAAACTTGTACACCCTTTTACTCACTTGTACAACCTTGTACACACTTGTACAACCTTGTACACACTTGTACAACCTTGTACACACTTGTACAACCTTGTACACACTTGTACAACCTTGTACACAATTGTACAACCTTGTACAACCTTGTACAACCTTGTACACACTTGTACAACCTTGTACAACCTTGTACACACTTGTACAACCTTGTACACACTTGTACAACCTTGTACACACTTGTACAACCTTGTACACACTTGTACAACCTTGTACACACTTGTACAACCTTGTACACACTTGTACAACCTTGTACACAATTGTACACCTTTGTACACACTTGTACAACCTTGTCCACATTTGTACAACCTTGTACACACTTGTACAACCTTGTACACAATTTTTCAACCTTGTACACACTTATACAACCTTGTACACACTTGTAAAACCTTGTACACACTTGTACAACCTTGTACACACTTGTACAACCTTGTACACACTTGTACAACCTTGTAAAAACTTGTACAACCTTGTACACACTTGTACACCCTTGTACACACTTGTACACCCTTGTACACACTTGTACAAGCTTGTACACACTTGTACACCATTGTACACACTTGTACAAACTTGTACACACTTGTACAACCTTGTACACACTTGTACACCCTTGTACACACTTGTACAACCTTTTACAAACTTGTACACACTTGTACAAAATTGTATATTCTTGTACATACTTGTACATCCTTGTACACACTTGTACAACCTTGTACAAACCTGAACACCCTTGTACACACTTGTACAAGCTTGTACACATTTGTGCACCCTTGTACACACTTGTACACCCTTGTACACACTTGTACAACCTTTTACAAACTTGTACACACTTGTACAAACTTGTACATTCTTGTACATACTTGTACACCCTTGTAAACACTTGTACAACCTTGTACAAACCTGTACACCCTTGTACACACTTGTGCAAGCTTGTACACACTTGTACAAGCTTGTACACACTTGTACACCCTTGTACAAACTTGTGCACCCTTGTACACTTTTGTACACCCTTGTATACATTTGTACAACCTTGTACAAACTTGTACACAATTGTACAAACTTGTACACACTTGTACAAACTTGTACACCCTTGTACACACTTGTACAACCTTGTACACACTTGTACAACCTTGTACACACATGTACAACCTTGTACACAATTGTACAACCTTGTACAACCTTGTACACACTTGTACAACCTTGTACACACTTGTACAACCTTGTACACACTTGTACAACCTTGTACACACTTGTACACCTTTGTACACACTTGTACAACCTTGTACACACTTGTACAACCTTGTACACACTTGTACAACCTTGTACACACTTTTTCAACCTTGTACACACTTATACAACCTTGTACACACTTGTACAACCTTGTATACACTTGTACAACCTTGTACACACTTGTACAACCTTGTACACACTTGTACAACCTTGTAAAAACTTGTACAACCTTGTACACACTTGTACACCCTTGTACACACTTGTACAACCTTGTACACACTTGTTCACCCTTGTACACACTTGTACAACCTTTTACAAACTTGTACACACTTGTACAAAATTGTACATTCTTGTACATACTTGTACATCCTTGTACACATTTGTACAACCTTGTACAAACCTGTACACCCTTGTACACACTTGTACAAGCTTGTACACACTTGTACACCCTTGTACAAACTTGTGCACCCTTGTACACTTTTGTACACCCTTGTACACATTTGTACAACCTTGTACAAGCTTAAACACACTTGTACAAACATGTACACACTTAAACAACCATGTACACACTTGTACAACCTTGTACACACTTGTACAAGCTTGTACACACTTGTACAAGCTTGTACACACTTGTACAAACTTGTACACACTTGTACAACCTTGTACACACTTGTACAACCTTGTACAAACCTGTACACCCTTGTACACACTTGTACAAGCTTGTACACGATTGTACACTCTTGTACACACTTGTGCAACCTTGTACACACTTGTACAACCTTGTAAACACTTGTACAACCTTGTACAAACCTGTACACCCTTGTACACACTTGTACACCCTTGTACAAACTTGTGCACCCTTGTACACTTTTGTACACCCTTGTACACATTTGTACAACCTTGGACAAACTTGTACACACTTGTACAAACTTGTACACACTTGTACAACCTTGTACACACTTGTACAACCTTGTACACACTTGTACAACCTTGTACAACCTTGTACAAACTTGTACACACTTGTACAAACTTTTACATCCTTGTACACATTTGTACACCCTTGTACACACTTGTACAAACTTGTACATTCTTGTACATACTTGTACACCCTTGTACACACTTGTACAACCTTGTACAAACCTGTAAACCCTTGTACAAACTTGAAACAATCATGTACACGATTGTACAAGCTTGTACACGATTGTACACCCTTGTACACACTTGTGCACCCTTGTACACACTTGTACAACCTTGTACACACTTGTACAACCTTGTACACACTTGTACAACCTTGTACACACTTGTACAACCTTGTACACACTTGTACAACCTTGTACAACCTTGTACAAACTTGTACACACTTGTACAAACTTGTACACACTTGTACAAACTTGTACACCCTTGTACTCACTTGTACAACCTTGTACACACTTGTACAACCTTGTACACACTTGTACAACCTTGTACACACTTGTACAACCTTGTACACAATTGTACAACCTTGTACAACCTTGTACACACTTGTACAACCTTGTACACACTTGTACAACCTTGTACACACTTGTACAACCTTGTACACACTTGTACAACCTTGTACACAATTGTACACCTTTGTACACACTTGTACAACCTTGTCCACACTTGTACAACCTTGTACACACTTGTACAACCTTGTACACAATTTTTCAACCTTGTACACACTTATACAACTTTGTACACACTTGTACAACCTTGTACACACTTGTACAACCTTGTACACACTTGTACAACCTTGTACACACTTGTACAACCTTGTAAAAACCTGAACACCCTTGTACACACTTGTACAAGCTTGTACACACTTGTGCACCCTTGTACACACTTGTACACCCTTGTACACACTTGTACAACCTTTTACAAACTTGTACACACTTGTACAAACTTGTACATTCTTGTACATACTTGTACACCCTTGTAAACACTTGTACAACCTTGTACAAACCTGTACACCCTTGTACACACTTGTACAAGCTTGTACACACTTGTACAAGCTTGTACACACTTGTACACCCTTGTACAAACTTGTGCACCCTTGTACACTTTTGTACACCCTTGTATACATTTGTACAACCTTGTACAAACTTGTACACAATTGTACAAACTTGTACACACTTGTACAAACTTGTACACCCTTGTACACACTTGTACAACCTTGTACACAATTGTACAACCTTGTACAACCTTGTACACACTTGTACAACCTTGTACACACTTGTACAACCTTGTACACACTTGTACAACCTTGTACACACTTGTACACCTTTGTACACACTTGTACAACCTTGTACACACTTGTACAAGCTTGTACACACTTGTACAACCTTGTACACACTTTTTCAACCTTGTACACACTTATACAACCTTGTACACACTTGTACAACCTTTGATACACTTGTACAACCTTGTACACACTTGTACAACCTTGTACACACTTGTACAACCTTGTAAAAACTTGTACAACCTTGTACACACTTGTACACCCTTGTACACACTTGTACAAGCTTGTACACACTTGTACAACCTTGTACACACTTGTTCACCCTTGTACACACTTGTACAACCTTTTACAAACTTGTACACACTTGTACAAAATTGTACATTCTTGTACATACTTGTACATCCTTGTACACATTTGTACAACCTTGTACAAACCTGTACACCCTTGTACACACTTGTACAAGCTTGTACACACTTGTACACCCTTGTACAAACTTGTGCACCCTTGTACACTTTTGTACACCCTTGTACACATTTGTACAACCTTGTACAAACTTAAACACACTTGTACAAACATGTACACACTTGAACAACCATGTACACACTTGTACAACCTTGTACACACTTGTACAAGCTTGTACACACTTGTACAAACTTGTACACACTTGTACAACCTTGTACACACTTGTACAACCTTGTACACAATTGTAAAACCTTGTACACACTTGTACAACCTTGTACAAACCTGTACACCCTTGTACACACTTGTACAAGCTTGTACACGATTGTACACTCTTGTACACACTTGTGCAACCTTGTACACACTTGTACAACCTTGTAAACACTTGTACAACCTTGTACAAACCTGTACACCCTTGTACACACTTGTACACCCTTGTACAAACTTGTGCACCCTTGTACACATTTGTACAACCTTGTACAAACTTGTACACACTTGTACAAACTTGTACACACTTGTACAACCTTGTACACACTTGTACAACCTTGTACACACTTGTACAACCTTGTACAACCTTGTACAAACTTGTACACACTTGTACAAACTTTTACATCCTTGTACACATTTGTACACCCTTGTACACACTTGTACAAACTTGTACATTCTTGTACATACTTGTACACCCTTGTACACACTTGTACAACCTTGTACAAACCTGTAAACCCTTGTACAAACTTGAAACAAGCATGTACACGATTGTACAAGCTTGTACACGATTGTACACCCTTGTACACACTTGTGCACCCTTGTACACACTTGTACAACCTTGTACACACTTGTACAACCTTATACACACTTGTACAACCTTGTACACACTTGTACAACCTTGTACACACTTGTACAACCTTGTACAACCTTGTACAAACTTGTACACACTTGTACAAACTTTTACATCCTTGTACACATTTGTACATCCTTGTACACACTTGTACAAACTTGTACATTCTTGTACATACTTGTACACCCTTGTACACACTTGTACAAACTTGTACATTCTTGTACATACTTGTACACCCTTGTACACACTTGTACAACCTTGTACAAACCTGTAAACCCTTGTACAAGCTTGTACACACTTGTACAAGCTTGTACACACTTGTACACACTTGTACAAACTTGTACAACCTTGTACACACTTGTACAACCTTGTACAACCTTGTACAAACTTGTACACACTTGTACAAACTTTTACATCCTTGTACACATTTGTACATCCTTGTACACACTTGTACAAACTTGTACATTCTTGTACATACTTGTACATCCTTGTACACACTTGTACAAACTTGTACATTCTTGTACATACTTGTACGCCCTTGTAAACACTTGTACAACCTTGTACAAACCTGTACAACCTTGTACACACTTGTACAACCTTGTACACAATTGTAAAACATTGTACACACTTGTACAACCTTGTACAAACTTGTACACACTTGTACAAACTTTTACATCTTTGTACACATTTGTACACCCTTGTACAAACTTGTACAACCTTGTACAAACCTGTAAACCCTTGTACACACTTGTACAAGCTTGTACACGATTGTACAAGCTTGTACACGATTGTACACCCTTGTACACACTTGTGCACCCTTGTACACACTTGTACAACCTTGTACACACTTGTACAACCTTGTACACACTTGTACAACCTTGTACACACTTGTACAACCTTGTACACACTTGTACAACCTTGTACACACTTGTACAACCTTGTACACACTTGTACAACCTTGTACACAATTGTACACGTTTGTACAACCTTGTACAAACTTGTACACACTTGTACAACCTTGTACAAACTTGTACACACTTGTACAACCTTGTACAAACTTGTGCACCCTTGTACACTTTTGTACACCCTTGTGTACATTTGTACAACCTTGTACAAACTTGTACACACTTGTACAACCTTGTACACAATTGTAAAACCTTGTACAACCATGTACACACTTGTACAACTTTGTACACACTTGTACAACCTTGTACACACTTGTACACCTTTGTACACACTTGTACAACCTTGTACACTATGGTACAACCTTGTACACACTTGTACAACCTTGTACACACTTGTACAACCTTTTACAAACTTGTACACACTTGTACAAACTTGTACATTCTTTTGTACACCCTTGTAAACACTTGTACAACCTTGTACAAACCTGTACACCCTTGTACACACTTGTACAAGCTTGTACACACTTGTACAAGCTTGTACACACTTGTACAAGCTTGTACACACTTGTACACCCTTGTACAAACTTGTGCACCCTTGTACACTTTTGTACACCCTTGTATACATTTGTACAACCTTGTACAAACTTGTACACACTTGTACAAACTTGTACACACTTGTACAAACTTGTACACCCTTGTACTTATTGTACAACCTTGTACACACTTGTACAACCTTGTACACAATTGTACAACCTTGTACAACCATGTACACACTTGTACAACCTTGTACACACTTGTACAAGCTTGTACACACTTGTACAACCTTGTACACACCTGTACAACCTTGTTCAAACTTGTGCACCCTTGTACACACTTGTACACCCTTGTACACACTTGTACAACCTTTAACAAACTTGTACACACTTGTACAAACTTTTACATTCTTGTACATACTTGTACACCCTTGTCAACACTTGTACAACCCTGTACAAACCTGTACACCCTTGTACACACTTGTACAAGCTTGTACACGATTGTACAACCTTGTACACACTTGTGCACCCTTGTACACACTTGTACACCCTTGTACACACTTGTACAACCTTTTACAAACTTGTACACACTTGTACAAACTTTTACATTCTTGTACATACTTGTACACCCTTGTAAACACTTGTACAACCTTGTACAAACCTGTACACCCTTGTACACACTTGTACAAGCTTGTACACACTTGTACACCCTTGTACAAACTTGTGCACCCTTGTACACTTTTGTACACCCTTGTATACATTTGTACAACCTTGTACAAACTTGTACACACTTGTACAAACTTGTACACACTTGTACAAACTTGTACACCCTTGTACACACTTGTACAACCTTGTACACACTTGTACAACCTTGTACACAATTGTACAACCTTGTACAACCTTGTACACACTTGTTCAACCTTGTACACACTTGTACAACCTTGTACACACTTGTACACCTTTGTACACACTTGTACAACCTTGTACACACTTGTACAACCTTGTACACACTTGTACAACCTTGTACACACTTGTACAACCTTGTACACACTTGTACACACTTGTACAAACTTGTACATTCTTGTACATACTTGTACACCCTTGGAAACACTTGTACAACCTTGTACAAACCTGTACACCCTTGTACACACTTGTACAAGCTTGTACACACTTGTACAAGCTTGTACACACTTGTACAAGCTTGTACACACTTGTACAAGCTTGTACACACTTGTACACCCTTGTACAAACTTGTGCACCCTTGTACACTTTTGTACACCCTTGTATACTTTTGTACAACCTTGTACAAACTTGTACACACTTGTACAAACTTGTACACACTTGTACAAACTTGTACACCCTTTTACTCACTTGTACAACCTTGTACACACTTGTACAACCTTGTACACACTTGTACAACCTTGTACACACTTGTACAACCTTGTACACAATTGTACAACCTTGTACAACCTTGTACACACTTGTACAACCTTGTACACACTTGTACAACCTTGTACACACTTGTACAACCTTGTACACACTTGTACAACCTTGTACACACTTGTACAACCTTGTACACAATTGTACACCTTTGTACACACTTGTACAACCTTGTCCACATTTGTACAACCTTGTACACACTTGTACAACCTTGTACACAATTTTTCAACCTTGTACACACTTATACAACCTTGTACACACTTGTACAACCTTGTACACACTTGTACAACCTTGTACACACTTGTACAACCTTGTACACACTTGTACAACCTTGTACACACTTGTACAACCTTGTAAAAACTTGTACAACCTTGTACACACTTGTACACCCTTGTACACACTTGTACACCCTTGTACACACTTGTACAAGCTTGTACACACTTGTACACCCTTGTACACACTTGTACAAGCTTGTACACACTTGTACAACCTTGTACACACTTGTACACCCTTGTACACACTTGTACAACCTTTTACAAACTTGTACACACTTGTACAAAATTGTATATTCTTGTACATACTTGTACATCCTTGTACACACTTGTACAACCTTGTACAAACCTGAACACCCTTGTACACACTTGTACAAGCTTGTACACACTTGTGCACCCTTGTACACACTTGTACACCCTTGTACACACTTGTACAACCTTTTACAAACTTGTACACCCTTGTACAAACTTGTGCACCCTTGTACACTTTTGTACACCCTTGTATACATTTGTACAACCTTGTACAAACTTGTACACAATTGTACAAACTTGTACACACTTGTACAAACTTGTACACCCTTGTACACACTTGTACAACCTTGTACACACTTGTACAACCTTGTACACACATGTACAGCCTTGTACACAATTGTACAACCTTGTACAACCTTGTACACACTTGTACAACCTTGTACACACTTGTACAACCTTGTACACACTTGTACAACCTTGTACACACTTGTACACCTTTGTACACACTTGTACAACCTTGTACACACTTGTACAACCTTGTACACACTTGTACAACCTTGTACACACTTTTTCAACCTTGTACACACTTATACAACCTTGTACACACTTGTACAACCTTGTATACACTTGTACAACCTTGTACACACTTGTACAACCTTGTACACACTTGTACAACCTTGTAAAAACTTGTACAACCTTGTACACACTTGTACACCCTTGTACACACTTGTACAAGCTTGTACACACTTGTACAACCTTGTACACACTTGTTCACCCTTGTACACACTTGTACAACCTTTTACAAACTTGTACACACTTGTACAAACATGTACACACTTGAACAACCATGTACACACTTGTACAACCTTGTACACACTTGTACAAGCTTGTACACACTTGTACAAACTTGTACACACTTGTACAACCTTGTACACACTTGTACAACCTTGTAAATAATTGTAAAACCTTGTACACACTTGTACAACCTTGTACAACCTTGTACAAACTTGTACACACTTGTACAAACTTTTACATCCTTGTACACATTTGTACATCCTTGTACACACTTGTACAAACTTGTACATTCTTGTACATACTTGTACACCCTTGTACACACTTGTACAAACTTGTACATTCTTGTACATACTTGTACACCCTTGTACACACTTGTACAACCTTGTACAAACCTGTAAACCCTTGTACAAGCTTGTACACACTTGTACAAGCTTGTACACACTTGTACACACTTGTACAAACTTGTACAACCTTGTACACACTTGTACAACCTTGTACAACCTTGTAAAAACTTGTACACACTTGTACAAACTTTTACATCCTTGTACACATTTGTACATCCTTGTACACACTTGTACAAACTTGTACATTCTTGTACATACTTGTACATCCTTGTACACACTTGTACAAACTTGTACATTCTTGTACATACTTGTACGCCCTTGTAAACACTTGTACAACCTTGTACAAACCTGTACAACCTTGTACACACTTGTACAACCTTGTACACAATTGTAAAACATTGTACACACTTGTACAACCTTGTACAAACTTGTACACACTTGTACAAACTTTTACATCCTTGTACACATTTGTACACCCTTGTACAAACTTGTACAACCTTGTACAAACCTGTAAACCCTTGTACACACTTGTACAAGCTTGTACACGATTGTACAAGCTTGTACACGATTGTACACCCTTGTACACACTTGTGCACCCTTGTACACACTTGTACAACCTTGTACGCACTTGTACAACCTTGTACACACTTGTACAACCTTGTACACACTTGTACAACCTTGTACACACTTGTACAACCTTGTACACACTTGTACAACCTTGTACACACTTGTACAACCTTGTACACAATTGTACACGTTTGTACAACCTTGTACAAACTTGTACACACTTGTACAACCTTGTACAAACTTGTACACACTTGTACAACCTTGTACAAACTTGTGCACCCTTGTACACTTTTGTACACCCTTGTGTACATTTGTACAACCTTGTACAAACTTGTACACACTTGTACAACCTTGTACACAATTGTAAAACCTTGTACAACCATGTACACACTTGTACAACTTTGTACACACTTGTACAACCTTGTACACACTTGTACACCTTTGTACACACTTGTACAACCTTGTACACTATGGTACAACCTTGTACACACTTGTACAACCTTGTACACACTTGTACAACCTTTTACAAACTTGTACACACTTGTACAAACTTGTACATTCTTTTGTACACCCTTGTAAACACTTGTACAACCTTGTACAAACCTGTACACCCTTGTACACACTTGTACAAGCTTGTACACACTTGTACAAGCTTGTACAAACTTGTACAAGCTTGTACACACTTGTACACCCTTGTACAAACTTGTGCACCCTTGTACACTTTTGTACACCCTTGTATACATTTGTACAACCTTGTACAAACTTGTACACACTTGTACAAACTTGTACACACTTGTACAAACTTGTACACCCTTGTACTTATTGTACAACCTTGTACACACTTGTACAACCTTGTACACAATTGTACAACCTTGTACAACCATGTACACACTTGTACAACCTTGTACACACTTGTACAAGCTTGTACACACTTGTACAACCTTGTACACACCTGTACAACCTTGTTCAAACTTGTGCACCCTTGTACACACTTGTACACCCTTGTACACACTTGTACAACCTTTAACAAACTTGTACACACTTGTACAAACTTTTACATTCTTGTACATACTTGTACACCCTTGTCAACACTTGTACAACCTTGTACAAACCTGTACACCCTTGTACACACTTGTACAAGCTTGTACACGATTGTACACCCTTGTACACACTTGTGCACCCTTGTACACACTTGTACACCCTTGTACACACTTGTACAACCTTTTACAAACTTGTACACACTTGTACAAACTTTTACATTCTTGTACATACTTGTACACCCTTGTAAACACTTGTACAACCTTGTACAAACCTGTACACCCTTGTACACACTTGTACAAGCTTGTACACACTTGTACACCCTTGTACAAACTTGTGCACCCTTGTACACTTTTGTACACCCTTGTATACATTTGTACAACCTTGTACAAACTTGTACACACTTGTACAAACTTGTACACACTTGTACAAACTTGTACACCCTTGTACACACTTGTACAACCTTGTACACACTTGTACAACCTTGTACACAATTGTACAACCTTGTACAACCTTGTATACACTTGTTCAACCTTGTACACACTTGTACAACCTTGTACACACTTGTACACCTTTGTACACAATTGTACAACCTTGTACACACTTGTACAACCTTGTACACACTTGTACAACCTTGTACACACTTGTACAACCTTGTACACACTTGTACACACTTGTACAAACTTGTACATTCTTGTACATACTTGTACACCCTTGGAAACACTTGTACAACCTTGTACAAACCTGTACACCCTTGTACACACTTGTACAAGCTTGTACACACTTGTACAAGCTTGTACACACTTGTACAAGCTTGTACACACTTGTACACCCTTGTACAAACTTGTGCACCCTTGTACACTTTTGTACACCCTTGTATACTTTTGTACAACCTTGTACAAACTTGTACACACTTGTACAAACTTGTACACACTTGTACAAACTTGTACACCCTTTTACTCACTTGTACAACCTTGTACACACTTGTACAACCTTGTACACACTTGTACAACCTTGTACACACTTGTACAACCTTGTACACACTTGTACAACCTTGTACACAATTGTACAACCTTGTACAACCTTGTACACACTTGTACAACCTTGTACACACTTGTACAACCTTGTACACACTTGTACAACCTTGTACACACTTGTACAACCTTGTACACACTTGTACAACCTTGTACACAATTGTACACCTTTGTACACACTTGTACAACCTTGTCCACATTTGTACAACCTTGTACACACTTGTACAACCTTGTACACAATTTTTCAACCTTGTACACACTTATACAACCTTGTACACACTTGTACAACCTTGTACACACTTGTACAACCTTGTACACACTTGTACAACCTTGTACACACTTGTACAACCTTGTACACACTTGTACAACCTTGTAAAAACTTGTACAACCTTGTACACACTTGTACACCCTTGTACACACTTGTACACCCTTGTACACACTTGTACACCCTTGTACACACTTGTACAAGCTTGTACACACTTGTACAACCTTGTACACACTTGTACACCCTTGTACACACTTGTACAACCTTTTACAAACTTGTACACACTTGTACAAAATTGTATATTCTTGTACATACTTGTACATCCTTGTACACACTTGTACAACCTTGTACAAACCTGAACACCCTTGTACACACTTGTACAAGCTTGTACACACTTGTGCACCCTTGTACACACTTGTACACCCTTGTACACACTTGTACAACCTTTTACAAACTTGTACACACTTGTACAAACTTGTACATTCTTGTACATACTTGTACACCCTTGTAAACACTTGTACAACCTTGTACAAACCTGTACACCCTTGTACACACTTGTACACCCTTGTACAAACTTGTGCACCCTTGTACACTTTTGTACACCCTTGTATACATTTGTACAACCTTGTACAAACTTGTACACAATTGTACAAACTTGTACACACTTGTACAAACTTGTACACCCTTGTACACACTTGTACAACCTTGTACACACTTGTACAACCTTGTACACACATGTACAACCTTGTACACAATTGTACAACCTTGTACAACCTTGTACACACTTGTACAACCTTGTACACACTTGTACAACCTTGTACACACTTGTACAACCTTGTACACACTTGTACACCTTTGTACACACTTGTACAACCTTGTACACACTTGTACAACCTTGTACACACTTGTACAACCTTGTACACACTTTTTCAACCTTGTACACACTTATACAACCTTGTACACACTTGTACAACCTTGTATACACTTGTACAACCTTGTACACACTTGTACAACCTTGTACACACTTGTACAACCTTGTAAAAACTTGTACAACCTTGTACACACTTGTACACCCTTGTACACACTTGTACAAGCTTGTACACACTTGTACAACCTTGTACACACTTGTTCACCCTTGTACACACTTGTACAACCTTTTACAAACTTGTACACACTTGTACAAAATTGTACATTCTTGTACATACTTGTACATCCTTGTACACATTTGTACAACCTTGTACAAACCTGTACACCCTTGTACACACTTGTACAAGCTTGTACACACTTGTACACCCTTGTACAAACTTGTGCACCCTTGTACACTTTTGTACACCCTTGTACACATTTGTACAACCTTGTACAAGCTTAAACACACTTGTACAAACATGTACACACTTGAACAACCATGTACACACTTGTACAACCTTGTACACACTTGTACAAGCTTGTACACACTTGTACAAACTTGTACACACTTGTACAACCTTGTACACACTTGTACAACCTTGTAAATAATTGTAAAACCTTGTACACACTTGTACAACCTTGTACAAACCTGTACACCCTTGTACACACTTGTACAAGCTTGTACACGATTGTACACTCTTGTACACACTTGTGCAACCTTGTACACACTTGTACAACCTTGTAAACACTTGTACAACCTTGTACAAACCTGTACACCCTTGTACACACTTGTACACCCTTGTACAAACTTGTGCACCCTTGTACACTTTTGTACACCCTTGTACACATTTGTACAACCTTGTACAAACTTGTACACACTTGTACAAACTTGTACACACTTGTACAACCTTGTACACACTTTTACAACCTTGTACACACTTGTACAACCTTGTACAACCTTGTACAAACTTGTACACACTTGTACAAACTTTTACATCCTTGTACACATTTGTACACCCTTGTACACACTTGTACAAACTTGTACATTCTTGTACATACTTGTACACCCTTGTACACACTTGTACAACCTTGTACAAACCTGTAAACCCTTGTACAAACTTGAAACAAGCATGTACACGATTGTACAAGCTTGTACACGATTGTACACCCTTGTACACACTTGTGCACCCTTGTACACACTTGTACAACCTTGTACACACTTGTACAACCTTGTACACACTTGTACAACCTTGTACACACTTGTACAACCTTGTACACACTTGTACAACCTTGTACAACCTTGTACAAACTTGTACACACTTGTACAAACTTGTACACACTTGTACAAACTTGTACACCCTTGTACTCACTTGTACAACCTTGTACACACTTGTACAACCTTGTACACACTTGTACAACCTTGTACACACTTGTACAACCTTGTACACAATTGTACAACCTTGTACAACCTTGTACACACTTGTACAACCTTGTACACACTTGTACAACCTTGTACACACTTGTACAACCTTGTACACAATTGTACAACCTTGTAAAAACTTGTACAACCTTGTACACACTTGTACACCCTTGTACACACTTGTACACCCTTGTACACACTTGTACAACCTTGTACACAATTGTACACCTTTGTACACACTTGTACAACCTTGTCCACACTTGTACAACCTTGTACACACTTGTACAACCTTGTACACAATTTTTCAACCTTGTACACACTTATACAACTTTGTACACACTTGTACAACCTTGTACACACTTGTACAACCTTGTACACACTTGTACAACCTTGTACACACTTGTACAACCTTGTAAAAACTTGTACAACCTTGTACACACTTGTACACCCTTGTACACACTTGTACACCCTTGTACACACTTGTACACCCTTGTACACACTTGTACAAGCTTGTACACCCTTGTACACACTTGTACAAGCTTGTACACACTTGTACACCCTTGTACACACTTGTACAAGCTTGTACACACTTGTACAACCTTGTACACACTTGTACACCCTTGTACACACTTGTACAACCTTTTACAAACTTGTACACACTTGTACAAAATTGTATATTCTTGTACATACTTGTACATCCTTGTACACACTTGTACAACCTTGTACAAACCTGAACACCCTTGTACACACTTGTACAAGCTTGTACACACTTGTGCACCCTTGTACACACTTGTACACCCTTGTACACACTTGTACAACCTTTTACAAACTTGTACACACTTGTACAAACTTGTACATTCTTGTACATACTTGTACACCCTTGTAAACACTTGTACAACCTTGTACAAACCTGTACACCCTTGTACACACTTGTACAAGCTTGTACACACTTGTACAAGCTTGTACACACTTGTACACCCTTGTACAAACTTGTGCACCCTTGTACACTTTTGTACACCCTTGTATACATTTGTACAACCTTGTACAAACTTGTACACAATTGTACAAACTTGTACACACTTGTACAAACTTGTACACCCTTGTACACACTTGTACAACCTTGTACACACTTGTACAACCTTGTACACACATGTACAACCTTGTACACAATTGTACAACCTTGTACAACCTTGTACACACTTGTACAACCTTGTACACACTTGTACAACCTTGTACACACTTGTACACCTTTGTACACACTTGTACAACCTTGTACACACTTGTACAACCTTGTACACACTTGTACAACCTTGTACACACTTTTTCAACCTTGTACACACTTATACAACCTTGTACACACTTGTACAACCTTGTATACACTTGTACAACCTTGTACACACTTGTACAACCTTGTACACACTTGTACAACCTTGTAAAAACTTGTACAACCTTGTACACACTTGTACACCCTTGTACACACTTGTACAAGCTTGTACACACTTGTACAACCTTGTACACACTTGTTCACCCTTGTACACACTTGTACAACCTTTTACAAACTTGTACACACTTGTACAAAATTGTACATTCTTGTACATACTTGTACATCCTTGTACACATTTGTACAACCTTGTACAAACCTGTACACCCTTGTACACACTTGTACAAGCTTGTACACACTTGTACACCCTTGTACAAACTTGTGCACCCTTGTACACTTTTGTACACCCTTGTACACATTTGTACAACCTTGTACAAACTTAAACACACTTGTACAAACATGTACACACTTGAACAACCATGTACACACTTGTACAACCTTGTACACACTTGTACAAGCTTGTACACACTTGTACAAACTTGTACACACTTGTACAACCTTGTACACACTTGTACAACCTTGTACACAATTGTAAAACCTTGTACACACTTGTACAACCTTGTACAAACCTGTACACCCTTGTACACACTTGTACAAGCTTGTACACGATTGTACACTCTTGTACACACTTGTACACCCTTGTACACATTTGTACAACCTTGTACAAACTTGTACACACTTGTACAAACTTGTACACACTTGTACAACCTTGTACACACTTGTACAACCTTGTACACACTTGTACAACCTTGTACAACCTTGTACAAACTTGTACACACTTGTACAAACTTTTACATCCTTGTACACATTTGTACACCCTTGTACACACTTGTACAAACTTGTACATTCTTGTACATACTTGTACACCCTTGTACACACTTGTACAACCTTGTACAAACCTGTAAACCCTTGTACAAACTTGAAACAAGCATGTACACGATTGTACAAGCTTGTACACGATTGTACAACCTTGTACACACTTGTGCACCCTTGTACACACTTGTACAACCTTGTACACACTTGTACAACCTTGTACACACTTGTACAACCTTGTACACACTTGTACAACCTTGTACACACTTGTACAACCTTGTACAACCTTGTACAAACTTGTACACACTTGTACAAACTTTTACATCCTTGTACACATTTGTACATCCTTGTACACACTTGTACAAACTTGTACATTCTTGTACATACTTGTACACCCTTGTACACACTTGTACAAACTTGTACATTCTTGTACATACTTGTACACCCTTGTACACACTTGTACAACCTTGTACAAACCTGTAAACCCTTGTACAAGCTTGTACACACTTGTACAAGCTTGTACACACTTGTACACTCTTGTACAAACTTGTACAACCTTGTACACACTTGTACAACCTTGTACAACCTTGTACAAACTTGTACACACTTGTACAAACTTTTACATCCTTGTACACATTTGTACATCCTTGTACACACTTGTACAAACTTGTACATTCTTGTACATACTTGTACATCCTTGTACACACTTGTACAAACTTGTACATTCTTGTACATACTTGTACACCCTTGTACACACTTGTACAAACTTGTACATTCTTGTACATACTTGTACACCCTTGTAAACACTTGTACAACCTTGTACAAACCTGTACACCCTTGTACACACTTGTACAAGCTTGTACACACTTGTACAAGCTTGTACACACTTGTACACCCTTGTACAAACTTGTGCACCCTTGTACACTTTTGTACACCCTTGTATACATTTGTACAACCTTGTACAAACTTGTACAACCTTGTACAAACTTGTACACAATTGTACAAACTTGTACACACTTGTACAAACTTGTACACCCTTGTACACACTTGTACAACCTTGTACACACTTGTACAACCTTGTACACACATGTACAACCTTGTACACAATTGTACAACCTTGTACAACCTTGTACACACTTGTACAACCTTGTACACACTTGTACAACCTTGTACACACTTGTACAACCTTGTACACACTTGTACACCTTTGTACACACTTGTACAACCTTGTACACACTTGTACAACCTTGTACACACTTGTACAACCTTGTACACACTTTTTCAACCTTGTACACACTTATACAACCTTGTACACACTTGTACAACCTTGTATACACTTGTACAACCTTGTACACACTTGTACAACCTTGTACACACTTGTACAACCTTGTAAAAACTTGTACAACCTTGTACACACTTGTACACCCTTGTACACACTTGTACAAGCTTGTACACACTTGTACAACCTTGTACACACTTGTACACACTTGTGCACCCTTGTACACTTTTGTACACCCTTGTACACATTTGTACAACCTTGTACAAACTTAAACACACTTGTACAAACATGTACACACTTGAACAACCATGTACACACTTGTACAACCTTGTACACACTTGTACAAGCTTGTACACACTTGTACAAACTTGTACAGACTTGTACAACCTTGTACACACTTGTACAACCTTGTACACAATTGTAAAACCTTGTACACACTTGTACAACCTTGTACACACTTGTACAACCTTGTACACACTTGTACAACCTTGTACAACCTTGTACAAACTTGTACACACTTGTACAAACTTTTACATCCTTGTACACTCCCATTTCTGTAAAAATTCTGGTTCAAAAGTTATTGTAAATTATGTTATTTTCCAATAAAAATCTCCATAACATAACGAAACATCTAAATTTTCTCCTAAATGCACCAAACGATTCTGATAAAAATTTAGAATGATGTAGCCCTTTAAATTCTGAACAAAATGGCGTGACTCCCATTTCTGTAAAAATTCTGGTTAAAAGTTATTGTAAATTATGTTTTTACCCATAAAAATCTCCATAACATAACGAAACATCTAAATTTTCTCCTAAATGCACCAAACGATTCTGACAAAAATGTAGAATGATGTAGCCCTTTAAATTCTGAACAAAATGGCGTGACTCCCATTACTGTAAAAATTCTGGTTCAAAAGTTATTGTAAATTATGTTATTTTCCCATAAAAATCTCCATAACATAACGAAACATCTAAATTTTCTCCTAAATGCACCAAACGATTCTGATAAAAATTTAGAATGATGTAGCCGTTTAAATTCTGAACAAAATGGCGTGACTCCCATTACTGTAAAAATTCTGGTTCAAAAGTTATTGTAAATTATGTTATTTTCCAATAAAAATCTCCATAACATAACGAAACATCTAAATTTTCTCGTAAATGCACCAAACGATTCTGATAAAAATTTTGAATGATGTAGCCCTTTAAATTCTGAACAAAATGGCGTGACTCCCATTTCTGTAAAAATTCTGGTTAAAAGTTATTGTAAATTATGTTTTTACCCATAAAAATCTCCATAACATAACGAAACATCTAAATTTTCTCCTAAATGCACCAAACGATTCTGACAAAAATTTAGAATGATGTAGCCCTTTAAATTCTGAACAAAATGGCGTGACTCCCATTACTGTAAAAATTCTGGTTCAAAAGTTATTGTAAATTATGTTATTTTCCCATAAAAATCTCCATAACATAACGAAACATCTAAATTTTCTCCTAAATGCACCAAACGATTCTGATAAAAATTTAGAATGATGTAGCCGTTTAAATTCTGAACAAAATGGCGTGACTCCCATTACTGTAAAAATTCTGGTTCAAAAGTTATTGTAAATTATGTTATTTTCCAATAAAAATCTCCATAACATAACGAAACATTTAATTTTTTCCTAAATGAACCAAACGATTCTGATAAAAATTTTGAATGATGTAGCCCTTTAAATTTAGAACAAGATGGCGTGACTCCCATTTCTGTAAAAATTCTGGTTCGAAAGTTATTGTAAATTATGTTATTTTCCCATTAAAATCTCCATAACATTACGAAACATTTAATTTTCTCCTAAATGAACCGAACGATTCTGATAAAAATTTAGAATGATGTAGCCCTTTAAATTCTGAACAAGATAACGTGAGTCCCATTTCTGTAAAAATTCTGGTTCAAAAGTTATTGTAAATTATGTTTTTACCCATAAAAATCTCCATAACATAACGAAACATCAAAATTTTCTCGTAAATGCACCAAACGATTCTGATAAAAATTTTGAATGATGTAGCCCTTTAAATTTAGAACAAGATGGCGTGACTCCCATTTCTGTAAAAATTCTGGTTCGAAAGTTATTGTAAATTATGTTATTTTCCCATAAAAATCTCCATAACATAACGAAACATCTAAATTTTCTCGTAAATGCACCAAACGATTCTGATAAAAATTTTGAATGATGTAGCCCTTTAAATTTAGAACAAGATGGCGTGACTCCCATTTCTGTAAAAATTCTGGTTCAAAAGTTATTGTAAATTATGTTATTTTCCCATAAAAATCTCCATAACATAACGAAACATCTAAATTTTCTCCTAAATGCACCAAACGATTCTGATAAAAATTTAAAATGATGTAGCCGTTTAAATTCTGAACAAAATGGCGTGACTCCCATTTCTGTAAAAATTCTGGTTCAAAAGTTATTGTAAATTATGTTATTTTCCCATAAAAATCTCCATAACATAACGAAACATCTAAATTTTCTCCTAAATGCACCAAACGATTCTGATAAAAATTTAGAATGATGTAGCCCTTTAAATTCTGAACAAAATGGCGTGACTCCCATTTCTGTAAAAATTCTGGTTAAAAGTTATTGTAAATTATGTTTTTACCCATAAAAATCTCCATAACATAACGAAACATCTAAATTTTCTCCTAAATGCACCAAACGATTCTGACAAAAATGTAGAATGATGTAGCCCTTTAAATTCTGAACAAAATGGCGTGACTCCCATTACTGTAAAAATTCTGGTTCAAAAGTTATTGTAAATTATGTTATTTTCCAATAAAAATCTCCATAACATAACGAAACATCTAAATTTTCTCCTAAATGCACCAAACGATTCTGATAAAAATTTTGAATGATGTAGCCCTTTAAATTTAGAACAAGATGGCGTGACTCCCATTTCTGTAAAAATTCTGGTTCAAAAGTTATTGTAAATTATTTTTTTACCCATAAAAATCTCCATAACATAACGAAACATCAAAATTTTCTCGTAAATGCACCAAACGATTCTGATAAAAATTTTGAATGATGTAGCCCTTTAAATTCTGAACAAAATGGCGTGACTCCCATTTCTGTAAAAATTCTGGTTAAAAGTTATTGTAAATTATGTTTTTACCCATAAAAATCTCCATAACATAACGAAACATCTAAATTTTCTCCTAAATGCACCAAACGATTCTGACAAAAATGTAGAATGATGTAGCCCTTTAAATTCTGAACAAAATGGCGTGACTCCCATAACTGTAAAAATTCTGGTTCAAAAGTTATTGTAAATTATGTTATTTTCCAATAAAAATCTCCATAACATAACGAAACATCTAAATTTTCTCCTAAATGCACCAAACGATTCTGACAAAAATGTAGAATGATGTAGCCCTTTAAATTCTGAACAAAATGGCGTGACTCCCATTACTGTAAAAATTCTGGTTCAAAAGTTATTGTAAATTATGTTATTTTCCAATAAAAATCTCCATAACATAACGAAACATCTAAATTTTCTCGTAAATGCACCAAACGATTCTGATAAAAATTTTGAATGATGTAGCCCTTTAAATTTAGAACAAGATGGCGTGACTCCCATTTCTGTAAAAATTCTGGTTCAAAAGTTATTGTAAATTATGTTATTTTCCCATAAAAATCTCCATAACATAACGAAACATCTAAATTTTCTCCTAAATGCACCAAACGATTCTGATAAAAATTTAGAATGATGTAGCCGTTTAAATTCTGAACAAAATGGCGTGACTCCCATTTCTGTGAAAATTCTGGTTCAAAAGTTATTGTAAATTATGTTATTTTCCCATAAAAATCTCCATAACATAACGAAACATCTAAATTTTCTCCTAAATGCACCAAACGATTCTGATAAAAATTTAGAATGATGTAGCCCTTTAAATTCTGAACAAAATGGCGTGACTCCCATTTCTGTACAAATTCTGGTTAAAAGTTATTGTAAATTATGTTTTTACCCATAAAAATCTCCATAACATAACGAAACATCTAAATTTTCTCCTAAATGCACCAAACGATTCTGACAAAAATTTAGAATGATGTAGCCCTTTAAATTCTGAACAAAATGGCGTGACTCCCATAACTGTAAAAATTCTGGTTCAAAAGTTATTGTAAATTATGTTATTTTCCAATAAAAATCTCCATAACATAACGAAACATCTAAATTTTCTCCTAAATGCACCAAACGATTCTGACAAAAATGTAGAATGATGTAGCGCTTTAGATTCTGAACAAAATGGCGTGACTCCCATTACTGTAAAAATTCTGGTTCAAAAGTTATTGTAAATTATGTTATTTTCCAATAAAAATCTCCATAACATAACGAAACATCTAAATTTTCTCCTAAATGCACCAAACGATTCTGATAAAAATTTTGAATGATGTAGCCCTTTAAATTTAGAACAAGATGGCGTGACTCCCATTTCTGTAAAAATTCTGGTTCAAAAGTTATTGTAAATTATTTTTTTACCCATAAAAATCTCCATAACATAACGAAACATCAAAATTTTCTCGTAAATGCACCAAACGATTCTGATAAAAATTTTGAATGATGTAGCCCTTTAAATTCTGAACAAAATGGCGTGACTCCCATTTCTGTAAAAATTCTGGTTAAAAGTTATTGTAAATTATGTTTTTACCCATAAAAATCTCCATAACATAACGAAACATCTAAATTTTCTCCTAAATGCACCAAACGATTCTGACAAAAATGTAGAATGATGTAGCCCTTTAAATTCTGAACAAAATGGCGTGACTCCCATAACTGTAAAAATTCTGGTTCAAAAGTTATTGTAAATTATGTTATTTTCCAATAAAAATCTCCATAACATAACGAAACATCTAAATTTTCTCCTAAATGCACTAAACGATTCTGACAAAAATGTAGAATGATGTAGCCCTTTAAATTCTGAACAAAATGGCGTGACTCCCATTACTGTAAAAATTCTGGTTCAAAAGTTATTGTAAATTATGTTATTTTCCCATAAAAATCTCCATAAAATAACGAAACATTTAAATTTTCTCCTAAATGCACCAAACGATTCTGATAAAAATTTAGAATGATGTAGCCGTTTAAATTCTGAACAAAATGGCGTGACTCCCATTACTGTAAAAATTCTGTTTCAAAAGTTATTGTAAATTATGTTATTTTCCAATAAAAATCTCCATAACATAACGAAACATCTACATTTTCTCCTAAATGCACCAAACGATTCTGATAAAAATTTTAAATGATGTAGCCCTTTAAATTTAGAACAAGATGGCGTGACTCCCATTTCTGTAAATATTCTGGTTCAAAAGTTATTGTAAATTATGTTATTTTCCCATAAAAATCTCCATAACATAACGAAACATCTAAATTTTCTCCTAAATGCACCAAACGATTCTGATAAAAATTTAGAATGATGTAGCCCTTTAAATTCTGAACAAAATGGCGTGACTCCCATTTCTGTAAAAATTCTGGTTCAAAAGTTATTGTAAATTATGTTTTTACCCATAAAAATCTCCATAACATAACGAAACATCTAAATTTTCTCCTAAATGCACCAAACGATTCTGACAAAAATGTAGAATGATGTAGCCCTTTAAATTCTGATCAAAATGGCGTGACTCCCATTACTGTAAAAATTTTGGTTCAAAAGTTATTGTAAATTATGTTATTTTCCAATAAAAATCTCCATAACTTAACGAAACATCTAAATTTTCTCCTAAATGCACCAAACGATTCTGATAAAAATTTTGAATGATGTAGCCCTTTAAATTTAGAACAAGATGGCGTGACTCCCATTTCTGTAAAAATTCTGGTTCAAAAGTTATTGTAAATTATGTTATTTTCCCATAAAAATCTCCATAACATTACGAAACATTTAATTTTTTCCTAAATGAACCAAACGATTCTGATAAAAATTTGAATGATGTAGCCCTTTAAATTTAGAACAAGATGGCGTGACTCCCATTTCTGTAAAAATTCTAGTTCGAAAGTTATTGTAAATTATGTTATTTTCCCATTAAAATCTCCATAACATTACGAAACATTTAATTTTCTCCTAAATGAACCGAACGATTCTGATAAAAATTTAGAATGATGTAGCCCTTTAAATTCTGAACAAGATAACGTGAGTCCCATTTCTGTAAAAATTCTGGTTCAAAAGTTATTGTAAATTATGTTTTTACCCATAAAAATCTCCATAACATAACGAAACATCAAAATTTTCTCGTAAATGCACCAAACGATTCTGATAAAAATTTTGAATGATGTAGCCCTTTAAATTTAGAACAAGATGGCGTGACTCCCATTTCTGTAAAAATTCTGGTTCGAAAGTTATTGTAAATTATGTTATTTTCCCATAAAAATCTCCATAACATAACGAAACATCTAAATTTTCTCGTAAATGCACCAAACGATTCTGATAAAAATTTTGAATGATGTAGCCCTTTAAATTTAGAACAAGATGGCGTGACTCCCATTTCTGTAAAAATTCTGGTTCAAAAGTTATTGTAAATTATGTTATTTTCCCATAAAAATCTCCATAACATAACGAAACATCTAAATTTTCTCCTAAATGCACCAAACGATTCTGATAAAAATTTAGAATGATGTAGCCGTTTAAATTCTGAACAAAATGGCGTGACTCCCATTTCTGTAAAAATTCTGGTTCAAAAGTTATTGTAAATTATGTTATTTTCCCATAAAAATCTCCATAACATAACGAAACATCTAAATTTTCTCCTAAATGCACCAAACGATTCTGATAAAAATTTAGAATGATGTAGCCCTTTAAATTCTGAACAAAATGGCGTGACTCCCATTTCTGTAAAAATTCTGGTTAAAAGTTATTGTAAATTATGTTTTTACCTATAAAAATCTCCATAACATAACGAAACATCTAAATTTTCTCCTAAATGCACCAAACGATTCTGAAAAAAATGTAGAATGATGTAGTTCTTTAAATTCTGAACAAAATGGCGTGACTCCCATAACTGTAAAAATTCTGGTTCAAAAGTTATTGTAAATTATGTTATTTTCCAATAAAAATCTCCATAACATAACGAAACATCTAAATTTTCTCCTAAATGCACCAAACGATTCTGACAAAAATGTAGAATGATGTAGCCCTTTAAATTCTGAACAAAATGGCGTGACTCCCATTACTGTAAAAATTCTGGTTCAAAAGTTATTGTAAATTATGTTATTTTCCAATAAAAATCTCCATAACATAACGAAACATCTAAATTTTCTCCTAAATGCACCAAACGATTCTGATAAAAATTTTGAATGATGTAGCCCTTTAAATTTAGAACAAGATGGCGTGACTCCCATTTCTGTAAAAATTCTGGTTCAAAAGTTATTGTAAATTATTTTTTTACCCATAAAAATCTCCATAACATAACGAAACATCAAAATTTTCTCGTAAATGCACCAAACGATTCTGATAAAAATTTTGAATGATGTAGCCCTTTAAATTCTGAACAAAATGGCGTGACTCCCATTTCTGTAAAAATTCTGGTTAAAAGTTATTGTAAATTATGTTTTTACCCATAAAAATCTCCATAACATAACGAAACATCTAAATTTTCTCCTAAATGCACCAAACGATTCTGACAAAAATTTAGAATGATGTAGCCCTTTAAATTCTGAACAAAATGGCGTGACTCCCATAACTGTAAAAATTCTGGTTCAAAAGTTATTGTAAATTATGTTATTTTCCAATAAAAATCTCCATAACATAACGAAACATCTAAATTTTCTCCTAAATGCACCAAACGATTCTGACAAAAATGTAGAATGATGTAGCCCTTTAAATTCTGAACAAAATGGCGTGACTCCCATTACTGTAAAAATTCTGGTTCAAAAGTTATTGTAAATTATGTTATTTTCCAATAAAAATCTCCATAACATAACGAAACATCTAAATTTTCTCCTAAATGCACCAAACGATTCTGATAAAAATTTTGAATGATGTAGCCCTTTAAATTTAGAACAAGATGGCGTGACTCCCATTTCTGTAAAAATTCTGGTTCAAAAGTTATTGTAAATTATATTTTTACCCATAAAAATCTCCATAACATAACGAAACATCTAAATTTTCTCGTAAATGCATTAAACGATTCTGATAAAAATTTTGAATGATGTAGCCCTTTAAATTTAGAACAAGATGGCGTGACTCCCATTTCTGTAAAAATTCTGGTTCAAAAGTTATTGTAAATTATGTTATTTTCCCATAAAAATCTCCATAAAATAACGAAACATTTAAATTTTCTCCTAAATGCACCAAACGATTCTGATAAAAATTTAGAATGATGTAGCCGTTTAAATTCTGAACAAAATGGCGTGACTCCCATTACTGTAAAAATTCTGTTTCAAAAGTTATTGTAAATTATGTTATTTTCCAATAAAAATCTCCATAACATAACGAAACATCTACATTTTCTCCTAAATACACCAAACGATTCTGAAAAAAAATTTAAATGATGTAGCCCTTTAAATTTAGAACAAGATGGCGTGACTCCCATTTCTGTAAAAATTCTGGTTCAAAAGTTATTGTAAATTATGTTATTTTCCCATAAAAATCTCCATAACATAACGAAACATCTAAATTTTCTCCTAAATGCACCAAACGATTCTGATAAAAATTTAGAATGATGTAGCCCTTTAAATTCTGAACAAAATGGCGTGAATCCCATTTCTGTAAAAATTCTGGTTCAAAAGTTATTGTAAATTATGTTTTTACCCATAAAAATCTCCATAACATAACGAAACATCTAAATTTTCTCCTAAATGCACCAAACGATTCTGACAAAAATGTAGAATGATGTAGCCCTTTAAATTCTGATCAAAATGGCGTGACTCCCATTACTGTAAAAATTTTGGTTCAAAAGTTATTGTAAGTTATGTTATTTTCCAATAAAAATCTCCATAACTTAACGAAACATCTAAATTTTCTCCTAAATGCACCAAACGATTCTGATAAAAATTTTGAATGATGTAGCCCTTTAAATTTAGAACAAGATGGCGTGACTCCCATTTCTGTAAAAATTCTGGTTCAAAAGTTATTGTAAATTATGTTATTTTCCCATAAAAATCTCCATAACATTACGAAACATTTAATTTTTTCCTAAATGCACCAAACGATTCTGATAAAAATTTAGAATGATGTAGCCCTTCAAATTCTAAACAAGATAACGTGACTCCCATTTCTGTAAAAATTCTGGTTCAAAAGTTATTGTAAATTATGTTATTTTCCCATAAAAATTTCATAACATAACGAAACATCTAAATTTTCTCCTAAATGCACCAAACGATTCTGATAAAAATTTAGAATGATGTAGCCCTTTAAATTCTAAACAAAATGGCGTGACTCCCATTTCTGTAAAAATTCTGGTTCAAAAGTTATTGTAAATTATGTTTTTACCCATAAAAATCTCCATAACATAACGAAACATCAAAATTTTCTCGTAAATGCACCAAACGATTCTGATAAAAATTTTAAATGATGTAGCCCTTTAAATTTAGAACAAGATGGCGTGACTCCCATTTCTGTAAAAATTCTGGTTCGAAAGTTATTGTAAATTATGTTATTTTCCCATTAAAATCTCCATAACATTACGAAACATTTAATTTTCTCCTAAATGAACCAAACGATTCTGATAAAAATTTAGAATGATGTAGCCCTTTAAATTCTGAACAAGATAACGTGAGTCCCATTTCTGTAAAAATTCTGGTTTAAAAGTTATTGTAAATTATGTTTTTACTCATAAAAATCTCCATAACATAACGAAACATCAAAATTTTCTCGTAAATGCACCAAACGATTCTGATAAAAATTTTGAATGATGTAGCCCTTTAAATTTAGAACAAGATGGCTTGACTCCCATTTCTGTAAAAATTCTGGTTCGAAAGTTATTGTAAATTATGTTATTTTCCCATAAAAATCTCCATAACATAACGAAACATCTAAATTTTCTCGTAAATGCACCAAACGATTCTGATAAAAATTTTGAATGATGTAGCCCTTTAAATTTAGAACAAGATGGCGTGACTCCCATTTCTGTAAAAATTCTGGTTCAAAAGTTATTGTAAATTATGTTATTTTCCCATAAAAATCTCCATAACATAACGAAACATCTAAATTTTCTCCTAAATGCACCAAACGATTCTGATAAAAATTTAGAATGATGTAGCCGTTTAAATTCTGAACAAAATGGCGTGACTCCCATTACTGTAAAAATTCTGGTTAAAAAGTTATTGTAAATTATGTTATTTTCCAATAAAAATCTCCATAACATAACGAAACATCTACATTTTCTCCTAAATGCACCAAACGATTCTGATAAAAATTTTAAATGATGTAGCCCTTTAAATTTAGAACAAGATGGCGTGACTCCCATTTCTGTAAAAATTCTGGTTCAAAAGTTATTGTAAATTATGTTATTTTCCCATTAAAATATCCATAACATAACGAAACATCTAAATTTTCTCCTAAATGCACCAAACGATTCTGACAAAAATGTAGAATTGATGTAGCCCTTTAAATTCTGAACAAAATGGCGTGACTCCCATTACTGTAAAGATTCTGGTTCAAAAGTTATTGTAAATTATGTTATTTTCCAATAAAAATCTCCATAACATAACGAAACATCTAAATTTTCTCCTAAATGCACCAAACGATTCTGACAAAAATGTAGAATGATGTAGCCCTTTAAATTCTGAACAAAATGGCGTGACTCCCATTACTGTAAAAATTCTGGTTCAAAAGTTATTGTAAATTATGTTATTTTCCAATAAAAATCTCCATAACATAACGAAACATCTAAATTTTCTCCTAAATGCACCAAACGATTCTGATAAAAATTTTGAATGATGTAGCCCTTTAAATTTAGAACAAGATGGCGTGACTCCCATTTCTGTAAAAATTCTGGTTCAAAAGTTATTGTAAATTATGTTATTTTCCCATTAAAATCTCCATAACATTACGAAACATTTAATTTTCTCCTAAATGAACCTAACGATTCTGATAAAAATTTAGAATGATGTAGCCCTTTAAATTCTGAACAAGATAACGTGACTCCATTTCTGTAAAAATTCTGGTTCAAAAGTTATTGTAAATTATGTTTTTACCCATAAAATCTCCATAACATAACGAAACATCAAAATTTTTTCGTAAATGCACCAAACGATTCTGATAAAAATTTTGAATGATGTAGCCCTTTAAATTTAGAACAAGATGGCGTGACTCCCATTTCTGTAAAAATTCTGGTTCGAAAGTTATTGTAAATTATGTTATTTTCCCATAAAAATCTCCATAACATAACGAAACATCTAAATTTTCTCCTAAATGCACCAAACGATTCTGATAAAAATGTAGAATGATGTAGCCCTTTAAATTCTGAACAAAATGGCGTGACTCCCATTACTGTAAAAATTCTGGTTCAAAAGTTATTGTAAATTATGTTATTTTCCCATAAAAATCTCCATAACATAACGAAACATCTAAATTTTCTCCTAAATGCACCAAACGATTCTGATAAAAATTTAGAATGATGTAGCCCTTTAAATTCTGAACAAAATGGCGTGACTCCCATTTCTCTAAAAATTCTGGTTCAAAAGTTATTGTAAATTATGTTTTTACCCATAAAACTCTCCATAACATAACGAAACATCTAAATTTTCTCCTAAATGCACCAAACGATTCTGATAAAAATTTAGAATGATGTAGCCGTTTAAATTCTGAACAAAATGGCGTGACTCCCATTACTGTAAAAATTCTGGTTCAAAAGTTATTGTAAATTATGTTATTTTCCAATAAAAATCTCAATAACATAACGAAACATCTACATTTTCTCCTAAATGCACCAAACGATTCTGATAAAAATTTTAAATAATGTAGCCCTTTAAATTTAGAACAAGATGGCGTGACTCCCATTTCTGTAAAAATTCTGGTTCAAAAGTTATTGTAAATTATGTTATTTTCCCATAAAAATCTCCATAACATAACGAAACATCTAAATTTTCTCCTAAATGCACCAAACGATTCTGATAAAAATTTAGAATGATGTAGCCCTTTAAATTCTGAACAAAATGGCGTGACTTCCATTTCTCTAAAAATTCTGGTTCAAAAGTTATTGTAAATTATGTTTTTACCCATAAAAATCTCCATAACATAACGAAACATCTAAATTTTCTCCTAAATGCACCAAACGATTCTGACAAAAATGTAGAATGATGTATCCCTTTAAATTATGATCAAAATGGCGTGACTCCCATTACTGTAAAAATTTTGGTTCAAAAGTTATTGTAAATTATGTTATTTTCCAATAAAAATCTCCATAACTTAACGAAACATCTAAATTTTCTCCTAAATGCACCAAACGATTCTGATAAAAATTTTGAATGATGTAGCCCTTTAAATTTAGAACAAGATGGCGTGACTCCCATTTCTGTAAAAATTCTGGTTCAAAAGTTATTGTAAATTATGTTATTTTCCCATAAAAATCTCCATAACATTACGAAACATTTAATTTTTTCCTAAATGAACCAAACGATTCTGATAAAAATTTAGAATGATGAAGCCCTTTAAATTCTGAACAAGATAACGTGACTCCCATTTCTGTAAAAATTCTGGTTCAAAAGTTATTGTAAATTATGTTATTTTCCCATAAAAATTTCATAACATAACGAAACATCTAAATTTTCTCCTGAATGCACCAAACGATTCTGATAAAAATTTAGAATGATGTAGCCCTTTAAATTCTAAACAAAATGGCGTGACTCCCATTTCTGTAAAAATTCTGGTTCAAAAGTTATTGTAAATTATGTTTTTACCCATAAAAATCTCCATAACATAACGAAACATCTAAATTTTCCCGTAAATGCACCAAACGATTCTGATAAAGATTTTGAATGATGTAGCCCTTTAAATTTAGAACAATATGGCGTGACTCCCATTTCTGTAAAAATTCTGGTTCAAAAGTTATTGTAAATTATGTTATTTTCCCATAAAAATCTCCATAACATAACGAAACATCTAAATTTTCTCCTAAATGCACCAAACGATTCTGATAAAAATTTAGAATGATGTAGCCGTTTAAATTCTGAACAAAATGGCGTGACTCCCATTACTGTAAAAATTCTGGTTCAAAAGTTATTGTAAATTATGTTATTTTCCAATAAAAATCTCCATAACATAACGAAACATCTAAATTTTCTCCTAAATGCACTAAACGATTCTGATAAAAATTTTGAATGATGTAGCCCTTTAAATTTAGAACAAGATGGCGTGACTCCCATTTCTGTAAAAATTCTGGTTCGAAAGTTATTGTAAATTATGTTATTTTCCCATTAAAATCTCCATAACATTACGAAACATTTAATTTTCTCCTAAATGAACTAAACGATTCTGATAAAAATTTAGAATGATGTAGCCCTTTAAATTCTGAACAAGATAACGTGAGTCCCATTTCTGTAAAAATTCTGGTTTAAAAGTTATTGTAAATTATGTTTTTACCCATAAAAATCTCCATAACATAACGAAACATCTAAATTTTCTCGTAAATGCACCAAACGATTCTGATAAAAATTTTGAATGATGTAGCCCTTTAAATTTAGAACAAGATGGCGTGACTCCCATTTCTGTAAAAATTCTGGTTCAAAAGTTATTGTAAATTATGTTATTTTCCCATAAAAATCTCCATAACATAACGAAACATCTAAATTTTCTCCTAAATGCACCAAACAATTCTGATAAAAATTTAAAATGATGTAGCCGTTTAAATTCTGAACAAAATGGCGTGACTCCCATTACTGTAAAAATTCTGGTTCAAAAGTTATTGTAAATTATGTTATTTTCCAATAAAAATCTCCATAACATAACGAAACATCTACATTTTCTCCTAAATGCACCAAACGATTCTGATAAAAATTTAGAATGATGTAGACCTTTAAATTCTGAACAAAATGGCGTGACTCCCATTTCTGTAAAAATTCTGGTTAAAAGTTATTGTAAATTATGTTTTTACCCATAAAAATCTCCATAACATAACGAAACATCTAAATTTTCTCCTAAATGCACCAAACGATTCTGACAAAAATGTAGAATGATGTAGCCCTTTAAATTCTGAACAGAATGGCGTGACTCCCATTACTGTAAAAATTCTGGTTCAAAAGTTATTGTAAATTATGTTATTTTCCAATAAAAATCTCCATAACATAACGAAACATCTAAATTTTCTCCTAAATGCACCAAACGATTCTGACAAAAATGTAGAATGATGTAGCCCTTTAAATTCTGAACAAAATGGCGTGACTCCCATTACTGTAAAAATTCTGGTTCAAAAGTTATTGTAAATTATGTTATTTTCCAATAAAAATCTCCATAACATAACGAAACATCTAAATTTTCTCCTAAATGCACCAAACGATTCTGATAAAAATTTTGAATGATGTAGCCCTTGAAATTTAGAACAAGATGGCGTGACTCCTATTTCTGTAAAAATTCTGGTTCAAAAGTTATTGTAAATTATGTTATTTTCCCATTAAAATCTCCATAACATTACGAAACATTTAATTTTCTCCTAAATGAACCTAACGATTCTGATAAAAATTTAGAATGATATAGCCCTTTAAATTCTGAACAAGATAACGTGACTCCCATTTCTGTAAAAATTCTGGTTCAAAAGTTATTGTAAATTATGTTTTTACCCATAAAATCTCCATAACATAAATAAATCCATAACAAAAATTAGATTTGTCGTTATGTTATGGAGATTTTTATTGGAAAATAACATAATTTACAATAACTTTTGAACCAGAATTTTTACAGTAATGGGAGTCACGCTATTTTGTTCAGAATTAAAAGGGCTACATCATTCTACATTTTTATCAGAATCGTTTGGTGCATTTAGGAGAAAATTTAGATGTTTCGTTATGTTATGGAGATTTTTATGGGAAAATAACATAATTTACAATAACTTTTGAACCAGAATTTTTACAGAAATGGGAGTCACGTTATCTTGTTCAGAATTTAAAGGGCTACATCATTCTAAATTTTTATCAGAATCGTTTGGTTCATTTAGGAGAAAATTAAATGTTTCGTAATGTTATGGAGATTTTTATGGGAAAATAACATAATTTACAATAACTTTTGAACCAGAATTTTTACAGAAATGGGAGTCACGCCATCTTGTTCTAAATTTAAAGGGCTACATCATTCAAAATTTTTATCAGAATCGTTTGGTGCATTTAGGAAAAAATTTAGATTTGTCGTTATGTTATGGAGATTTTTATTGGAAAATAACATAATATACAATAACTTTTGAACCAGAATTTTTACAGTAATGGGAGTCACGCCATTTTGTTCAGAATTTAAAGGGCTACATCATTCTACATTTCTATCAGAATCGTTTGGTGCATTTAGGAGAAAATTTAGATGTTTCGTTATGTTATGGAGATTTTTATGGGAAAATAACATAATTTACAATAACTTTCGAACCAGAATTTTTACAGAAATGGGAGTCACGTTATCTTGTTTAGAATTTAAAGGGCTACATCATTCTAAATTTTTATCAGAATCGTTTGGTGCATTTAGGAGAAAATTTAGATGTTTCGTTATGTTATGGAGATTTTTATGGGAAAATAACATAATTTACAATAACTTTTGAACCAGAATTTTTACAGAAATGGGAGTCATGTTATCTTGTTCAGAATTTAAAGGGCTACATCATTAAAAATTTTTATCAGAATCGTTTGGTGCATTTAGGAGAAAATTTAGATGTTTCGTTATGTTATGGAGATTTTTATTGGAAAATAACATAATTTACAATTACTTTTGAACCAGAATTTTTACAGAAATGGGAGTCACGCCATCTTGTTCTAAATTTAAAGGGCTACATCATTCAAAATTTTTATCAGAATCGTTTGGTGCATTTAGGAGAAAATTTAGATGTTTCGTTATGTTATGGAGATTTTTATGGGAAAATAACATAATTTACAATAACTTTCGAACCAGAATTTTTACAGAAATGGGAGTCACGTTATCTTGTTCAGAATTTAAAGGGCTACATCATTCTAAATTTTTATCAGAATCGTTTGGTTCATTTAGGAGAAAATTAAATGTTTCGTAATGTTATGGAGATTTTTATGGGAAAATAACATAATTTACAATAACTTTTGAACCAGAATTTTTACAGAAATGGGAGTCACGCCATCTTGTTCTAAATTTAAAGGGCTACATCATTCAAAATTTTTATCAGAATCGTTTGGTGCATTTAGGAAAAAATTTAGATTTGTCGTTATGTTATGGAGATTTTTATGGGAAAATAACATAATTTACAATAACTTTTGAACCAGAATTTTTACAGTAATGGGAGTCACGCCATTTTGTTCAGAATTTAAAGGGCTACATCATTCTACATTTTTATCAGAATCGTTTGGTGCATTTAGGAGAAAATTTAGATGTTTCGTTATGTTATGGAGATTTTTATGGGAAAATAACATAATTTACAATAACTTTTGAACCAGAATTTTTACAGAAATGGGAGTCACGTTATCTTGTTCAGAATTTAAAGGGCTACATCATTCTAAATTTGTATCAGAATCGTTTGGTTCATTTAGGAGAAAATTAAAATGTTTCGTAATGTTATGGAGATTTTTATGGGAAAATAACATAATTTACAATAACTTTTGAACCAGAATTTTTACAGAAATGGGAGTCACGCCATCTTGTTCTAAATTTAAAGGGCTACATCATTCAAAATTTTTATCAGAATCGTTTGGTGCATTTAGGAGAAAATTTAGATGTTTCGTTATGTTATGGAGATTTTTATTGGAAAATAACATAATTTACAATAACTTTTGAACCAGAATTTTTACAGTAATGGGAGTCACGCCATTTTGTTCAGAATTTAAAGGGCTACATCATTCTACATTTTTATCAGAATCGTTTGTTGCATTTAGGAGAAAATTTAGATGTTTCGTTATGTTATGGAGATTTTTATGGGAAAATAACATAATTTACAATAACTTTCGAACCAGAATTTTTACAGAAATGGGAGTCACGTTATCTTGTTCAGAATTTGAAGGGCTACATCATTCTAAAATTTTATCAGAATCGTTTGGTTCATTTAGGAGAAAATTAAATGTTTCGTAAAAGTTAACAGAAATGGGAGTCACGCCATCTTGTTCTAAATTTAAAGGGCTACATCATTAAAAATTTTATCAGAATCGTTTGGTGCATTTAGGAGAAAATTTAGATGTTTCGTTATGTTATGGAGATTTTTATGGGAAAATAACATAATTTACAATCACTTTTGTACCAGAATTTTTACAGTAATGGGAGTCACGCCATTTTGTTCAGAATATAAAGGGCTACATCATTCTACATTTTTATCAGAATCGTTTGGTGCATTTAGGAGAAAATTTAGATGTTTCGTTATGTTATGGAGATTTTTATTGGAAAATAACATAATTTACAATAACTTTTGAACCAGAGTTTTTACAGTCACGCCATTTTGTTCAGAATTTAAAGGGCTACATCATTCTACATTTTTATCAGAATCGTTTGGTGCATTTAGGAGAAAATTTAGATGTTTCGTTATGTTATGGAGATTTTTATTGGAAAATAACATAATTTACAATTACTTTTGAACCAGAACTTTTACAGATATGGGAGTCACGCCATTTTGTTCAGAATTTAAAGGGCTACATCATTCTAAATTTTTATCAGAATCGTTTGGTGCATTTAGGAGAAAATTTAGATGTTTCGTTATGTTATGGAGATTTTTATGGGAAAATAACATAATTTACAATAACTTTTGAACCTGAATTTTTACAGAAATGGGAGTCACGCCATTTTGTTCAGAATTTAAAGGGCTACATCATTCTACATTTTTATCAGAATCGTTTGGTGCATTTAGGAGAAAATTTAGATGTTTCGTTATGTTATGGAGATTTTTATGGGTAAAAACATAATTTACAATAACTTTTGAACCAGAATTTTTACAGAAATGGGAGTCACGCCATTTTGTTCAGAATTTAAACGGCTACATCATTCTAAATTTTTATCAGAATCGTTTGGTGCATTTAGGAGAAAATTTAGATGTTTCGGTATGTTATGGAGATTTTTATGGGAAAATAACATAATTTACAATAACTTTTGAACCTGAATTTTTACAGAAATGGGAGTCACGCCATTTTGTTCAGAATTTAAAGGGCTACATCATTCTACATTTTAATCAGAATCGTTTGGTGCATTTAGGAGAAAATTTAGATGTTTCGTTATGTTATGGAGATTTTTATGGGAAAATAACATAATTTACAATAACTTTTGAACCAGAATTTTTACAGTAATGGGAGTCACGCCATCTTGTTCTAAATTTAAAGGGCTACATCATTTCAAATTTTTATCAGAATCGTTTGGTGCATTTAGGAGAAAATTTTAATGTTTCGTTATGTTATGGAGATTTTTATGGGAAAATAACATAATTTACAATAACTTTTGAACCTGAATTTTTACAGCAATGCGAGTCACGCCATTTTGTACAGAATTTAAAGGGCTACATCATTCTAAATTTTTATCAGAATCGTTTGGTGCATTTAGGAGAAAATTTTGATGTTTCGTTATGTTATGGAGATTTTTATGGGAAAATAACATAATTTACAATAACTTTTGAACCTGAATTTTTACAGAAATGGGAGTCACGCCATTTTGTTCAGAATTTAAAGGGCTACATCATTCTAAATTTTTATCAGAATCGTTTGGTGCATTTAGGAGAAAATTTTGATGTTACGTTATGTTATGGAGATTTTTATGGGAAAATAACATAATTTACAATAACTTTTGAACCTGAATTTTTACAGAAATGGGAGTCACGCCATTTTGTTCAGAATTTAAACGGCTACATCATTCTAAATTTTTATCAGAATCGTTTGGTGCATTTAGGAGAAAATTTAGTTGTTTCGTTATGTTATGGAGATTTTTATGGGAAAATAACATAATTTACAATAACTTTAAAACCAGAATTTTTACAGAAATGGGAGTCACGCCATTTTGTTCAGAATTTAAACGGCTACATCATTCAAAATTTTTATCAGAATCGTTTGGTGCATTTAGGAGAAAATTTAGATGTTTCGTTATGTTATGGAGATTTTTATTGGAAAATAACATAATTTACAATAACTTTTGAACCAGAATTTTTACAGTAATGGGAGTCACGCCATTTTGTTCAGAATTTAAAGGGCTACATCATTCTAAATTTTTATCAGAATCGTTTGGTGCATTTAGGAGAAAATTTTGATGTTTCGTTATGTTATGGAGATTTTTATGGGAAAATAACATAATTTACAATAACTTTTGAACCAGAATTTTTACAGAAATGGGAGTCACGCCATTTTGTTCAGAATTTAAACGGCTACATCATTCTAATTTTTTATCAGAACCGTTTGGTGCATTTAGGAGAAAATTTAGATGTTTCGTTATGTTATGGAGATTTTTATGGGAAAATAACATAATTTACAATAACTTTTGAACCAGAAAGTTTACAGAAATGGGAGTCACGCCATCTTGTTCTAAATTTATAGAGCTACATCATTCAAAATTTTTATCAGAATCGTTTGGTGCATTTAGGAGAAAATTTATATGTTTCGTTATGTTATGGAGATTTTTATTGGAAAATAACATAATTTACAATAACTTTTGAACCAGAATTTTTACAGTAATGGGAGTCACGCCATTTTGTTCAGAATGTAAAGGGCTACATCATTCTAAATTTTTATCAGAATCGTTTGGTGCATTTAGGAGAAAATTTAGATGTTTCGTTATGTTATGGAGATTTTTATGGGAAAATTACATAATTTACAATAACTTTCGAACCAGAATTTTTACAGAAATGGGAGTCACGTTATCTTGTTCAGAATTTAAAGGGCTACATCATTCTAAAATTTTATCAGAATCGTTTGGTTCATTTAGGAGAAAATTAAATGTTTCGTAAAAGTTAACAGAAATGGGAGTCACGCCATCTTGTTCTAAATTTAAAGGGCTACATCATTAAAAATTTTATCAGAATCGTTTGGTGCATTTAGGAGAAAATTTAGATGTTTCGTTATGTTATGGAGATTTTTATGGGAAAATAACATAATTTACAATCACTTTTGTACCAGAATTTTTACAGTAATGGGAGTCACGCCATTTTGTTCAGAATATAAAGGGCTACATCATTCTACATTTTTATCAGAATCGTTTGGTGCATTTAGGAGAAAATTTAGATGTTTCGTTATGTTATGGAGATTTTTATGGGAAAATAACATAATTTACAATAACTTTTGAACCAGAATTTTTACAGTAATGGGAGTCACGCCATTTTGTTCAGAATTTAAAGGGCTACATCATTCTACATTTTTATCAGAATCGTTTGGTGCATTTAGGAGAAAATTTAGATGTTTCGTTATGTTATGGAGATTTTTATGGGAAAATAACATAATTTACAATAACTTTTGAACCAGAATTTTTACAGAAATGGGAGTCACGTTATCTTGTTCAGAATTTAAACGGCTACATCATTCTAAATTTTTATCAGAATCGTTTGGTTCATTTAGAAAAAAATTTAATGTTTCGTAATGTTATGGAGATTTTTATGGGAAAATAACATAATTTACAATAACTTTTGAACTAGAATTTTTACAGAAATGGGAGTCACGCCATCTTGTTCTAAATTTAAAGGGCTACATCATTCAAAATTTTTATCAGAATCGTTTGGTGCATTTAGGAGAAAATTTAGATGTTTCGTTATGTTATGGAGATTTTTATTGGAAAATAACATAATTTACAATTACTTTTGAACCAGAACTTTTACAGATATGGGAGTCACGCCATTTTGTTCAGAATTTAAAGGGCTACATCATTCTAAATTTTTATCAGAATCGTTTGGTGCATTTAGGAGCAAATTTAGATGTTTCGTTATGTTATGGAGATTTTTATGGGAAAATAACATAATTTACAATAACTTTTGATCCTGAATTTTTACAGAAATGGGAGTCACGCCATTTTGTTGAGAATTTAAAGGGCTACATCATTCTAAATTTTTATCAGAATCGTTTGGTGCATTTAGGAGAAAATTTAGGTGTTTCGTTATGTTATGGAGATTTTTATGGGAAAATAACATAATTTACAATAACTTTTAAACCAGAATTTTTACAGAAATGGGAGTCACGCCATTTTGTTCAGAATTTAAACGGCTACATCATTCAAAATTTTTATCAGAATCGTTTGGTGCATTTAGGAGAAAATTTAGATGTTTCGTTATGTTATGGAGATTTTTATTGGAAAATAACATAATTTACAATAACTTTTGAACCAGAATTTTTACAGTAATGGGAGTCACGCCATTTTGTTCAGAATTTAAAGGGCTACATCATTCTAAATTTTTATCAGAATCGTTTGGTGCATTTAGGAGAAAATTTTGATGTTTCGTTATGTTATGGAGATTTTTATGGGAAAATAACATAATTTACAATAACTTTTGAACCAGAATTTTTACAGAAATGGGAGTCACGCCATTTTGTTCAGAATTTAAACGGCTACATCATTCTAAATTTTTATCAGAATCGTTTGGTGCATTTAGGAGAAAATTTTGATGTTTCGTTATGTTATGGAGATTTTTATGGGAAAATAACATAATTTACAATAACTTTTGAACCTGAATTTTTACAGAAATGGGAGTCACGCCATTTTGTTCAGAATTTAAACGGCTACATCATTCTAAATTTTTATCAGAATCGTTTGGTGCATTTAGGAGAAAAATTTTGATGTTTCGTTATGTTATGGAGATTTTTATGGGTAAAAACATAATTTACAATAACTTTTGAACCTGAATTTTTACAGAAATGGGAGTCACGCCATTTTGTTCAGAATTTAAACGGCTACATCATTCTAAATTTTTATCAGAATCGTTTGGTGCATTTAGGAGAAAATTTAGATGTTTCGTTATGTTATGGAGATTTTTATGGGAAAATAACATAATTTACAATAACTTTTGAACCAGAATTTTTACAGAAATGGGCGTCACGCCATCTTGTTCTAAATTTAAAGGGCTACATCATTCAAAATTGTTATCAGAATCGTTTGGTGCATTTACGAGAAAATTTTGATGTTTCGTTATGTTATGGAGATTTTTATGGGTAAAAACATAATTTACAATAACTTTTGAACCAGAATTTTTACAGAAATGGGAGTCACGCCATCTTGTTCTAAATTTAAAGGGCTACATCATTCAAAATTGTTATCAGAATCGTTTGGTGCATTTAGGAGAAAATTTTGATGTTTCGTTATGTTATGGAGATTTTTATGGGAAAATAACATAATTTACAATAACTTTTGAACCTGAATTTTTACAGAAATGGGAGTCACGCCATTTTGTTCAGAATTTAAACGGCTACATCATTCTAATTTTTTATCAGAACCGTTTGGTGCATTTAGGAGAAAATTTAGATGTTTCGTTATGTTATGGAGATTTTTATGGGAAAATAACATAATTTACAATAACTTTCGAACCAGAATTTTTACAGAAATGGGCGTCACGCCATCTTGTTCTAAATTTAAAGGGCTACATCATTCAAAATTTTTATCAGAATCGTTTGGTGCATTTACGAGAAAATTTTGATGTTTCGTTATGTTATGGAGATTTTTATGGGTAAAAACATAATTTACAATAACTTTTGAACCAGAATTTTTACAGAAATGGGAGTCACGTTATCTTGTTCAGAATTTAAAGGGCTACATCATTCTAAAATTTTATCAGAATCGTTTGGTTCATTTAGGAGAAAATTAAATGTTTCGTAAAAGTTAACAGAAATGGGAGTCACGCCATCTTAATCTAAATTTAAAGGGCTACATCATTAAAAATTTTATCAGAATCGTTTGGTGCATTTAGGAGAAAATTTAGATGTTTCGTTATGTTATGGAGATTTTTATGGGAAAATAACATAATTTACAATCACTTTTGTACCAGAATTTTTACAGTAATGGGAGTCACGCCATTTTGTTCAGAATATAAAGGGCTACATCATTCTACATTTTTATCAGAATCGTTTGGTGCATTTAGGAGAAAATTTAGATGTTTCGTTATGTTATGGAGATTTTTATTGGAAAATAACATAATTTACAAAAACTTTTGAACCAGAATTTTTACAGTAATGGGAGTCACGCCATTTTGTTCAGAATTTAAAGGGCTACATCATTCTACATTTTTATCAGAATCGTTTGGTGCATTTAGGAGAAAATTTAGATGTTTCGTTATGTTATGGAGATTTTTATGGGAAAATTACATAATTTACAATAACTTTTGAACAAGAATTTTTACAGAAATGGGAGTCACGTTATCTTGTTCAGAATTTAAAGGGCTACATCATTCTAAATTTTTATCAGAATCGTTTGGTTCATTTAGGAGAAAATTAAATGTTTCGTAATGTTATGGAGATTTTTATGGGAAAATAACATAATTTACAATAACTTTTGAACTAGAATTTTTACAGAAATGGGAGTCACGCCATCTTGTTCTAAATTTAAAGGGCTACATCATTCAAAATTTTTATCAGAATCGTTTGGTGCATTTAGGAGAAAATTTAGATGTTTCGTTATGTTATGGAGATTTTTATTGGAAAATAACATAATTTACAATTACTTTTGAACCAGAACTTTTACAGATATGGGAGTCACGCCATTTTGTTCAGAATTTAAAGGGCTACATCATTCTAAATTTTTATCAGAATCGTTTGGTGCATTTAGGAGAAAATTTAGATGTTTCGTTATGTTATGGAGATTTTTATGGGAAAATAACATAATTTACAATAACTTTTGAACCAGAATTTTTACAGAAATGGGAGTCACGCCATTTTGTTCAGAATTTAAAGGGCTACATCATTCTACATTTTTATCAGAATCGTTTGGTGCATTTAGGAGAAAATTTAGATGTTTCGTTATGTTATGGAGATTTTTATGGGTAAAAACATAATTTACAATAACTTTTGAACCAGAATTTTTACAGAAATGGGAGTCACGCCATTTTGTTCAGAATTTAAACGGCTACATCATTCAAAATTTTTATCAGAATCGTTTGGTGCATTTAGGAGAAAATTTAGATGTTTCGTTATGTTATGGAGATTTTTATGGGAAAATAACATAATTTACAATAACTTTTGAACCAGAATTTTACAGTAATGGGAGTCACGCCATCTTGTTCTAAATTTAAAGGGCTACATCATTCTAAATTTTTATCAGAATCGTTTGGTGCATTTAGGAGAAAATTTTAATGTTTCGTTATGTTATGGAGATTTTTATGGGAAAATAACATAATTTACAATAACTTTTGAACCTGAATTTTTACAGAAATGCGAGTCACGCCATTTTGTACAGAATTTAAAGGGCTACATCATTCTAAATTTTTATCAGAATCGTTTGGTGCATTTAGGAGAAAATTTTGATGTTTCGTTATGTTATGGAGATTTTTATGGGAAAATAACATAATTTACAATAACTTTTGAACCTGAATTTTTACAGAAATGGGAGTCACGCCATTTTGTTCAGAATTTAAAGGGCTACATCATTCTAAATTTTTATCAGAATCGTTTAGTGCATTTAGGAGAAAATTTTGATGTTACGTTATGTTATGGAGATTTTTATGGGAAAATAACATAATTTACAATAACTTTTGAACCAGAATTTTTACAGAAATGGGAGTCACGCCATTTTGTTCAGAATTTAAACGGCT